>NC_081563.1:25545359-25560581 GCF_022355385.1 Mustela nigripes | reverse complement strand
GGGGAGGGTATGTGATTTGGTGAGTGCTGTGAAGTGTGTAAACCTGGTGATTCACAGACCTGTACCCCTGGGGATAAAAATATATGTTTATAAAAAATACAAAATTAAATAAATAAATAAATAAATAAATAAAAATAAAAGAATAAAAAAAAAATTACATTCTTGATTGTGTAGCAAAATCAATTATTAGAAGGGGAACTGGTGCTCAAAATTTTGCATATTTTAGACTCTTTTTGACACATTTTATCAAATTGCCTCCTTGTAAGCTTGTATTGTATCAACCCTCTATGAAAATGTTCTCTCTGGCACATCTTTGCCAATATTAAGTATTATTTCAAGAAAGTTTTGCCAATTTGATAAGTAAAAATAGTATTTTATTATTGCTTTTACTTATATTCTTATTTCTAGTGAGAATAGACTTTTTACAGAAAAAAAATTAAATGTTATTAGATTTTACATGCTGATGGTCATGATAGTCCCCATGCTAAACCCCTTCCCATCCATAGGACCCCAGAGGCAACCGATTATTTTGGCTATTTCTTCTGCTGGTTACTTCTGTATCTCTAAATGATTCAACCTCTACTTATTATCTGTAAATGATAAGACATTTTCCAGTAGTTTTCTGTTATGATCATTGAGAATTTATATTTCACTTCCCATCTTAAGTATTTATATCATTCTTTTTTTTAAAGTTTCTCTACCAATTACATATTAACCTTTTTGTTTCTGGCTCCACCAACTAGAGATTGCTCACTTTGTATTTGTTTGGTTATAGAATTCAAGATTAGAAGTCTTTTTCCCTCAGCAATGTGCATTGCTTTGTTGTCTGTTAACACTTAATGTTGCTGATGTGATAACCTATTATCATTTAAATTTCCTTTCCCTCTTGATGACCTATTTATTTTCTTTTTCCTCTCACTCCGGAAACATCTAGGATATTTTCTTTACCATTAATATTATTATTATTTTTGATACCTTGACACTGGTTTTTTTTCTTTCCCATTGCCATGTACTTAGCAGCACCCCAAATTTGGTGAATTTCCATTCCCTCTATAACTTTACCTGAGTTTTCTCAGATTTTCCTGTCTTGGACATCTTTCTCTAATACTTTCTTTACTTTTTACCTTTAGCCTCTCTGAGAAAGGCATAAAATCAAGCAATCAATCACTGTTTACAAATTGCTACCATGGGGGCAATTTATAAAAACAGGTAGGCTACATAATCTCTCTAAGAAACTTACACATTGTAGCTATGTTATTTGAAGAGATGCTCTAATATCAATAAGTGGGCATGATAAAGTAGAAAATGTATTTTCCTCAATATCAGGGGCTATACGTCAAGTGAAGGTGGCATCTGAGTGGGAGCAGTAGTATTAGGATACACTACTACTAGTTATACAAGAAGTAGTATTTGGAACATGTATTTTGGTTGCTCCAGTGGGCCACAGGTTAACACAGCAGAGTGAGAGGTGAATTCTCAGAGAAACTGAGCAAATGTGATTTTCATATATTTTCCTTGTTGGTCTGATATAGTCTGGGACAGAACTAAATGAGAGAGTTGTCCATAGTGACAATAAACTTTCCCACATGTTTGATGTCTTAAATCAGCTTTGGAAGTGGCTGCTTCTTACTCTATTTGAAATTAGCTAAATCTTCTGGCTGTGCACATTAAGCTCTGCTTCATTAAAAACAATAGACATAACCAGCAGTCCCATGGGCATCATAAAATATAACTTGCCAAGCTTCTACAAAGAAAGAAGAGATAATATCTGAATGCAAATGAGACAAGATAAGCTTAATCTTTATCAATTTCCTTTTAAACATTTAAAATAATCTGTAATGATGTTTACTTTTTATAAAATGTTTGATACATGGAAAAATCTGTGTAACATGTATGTAAGTTATAAAGCATATTAATAAACTCAACAGCCATGAACTCATCACTCAGTTTGAGACCTAGAGCATTACCAATACACTGGAGTTTCCCATGTCCTTTTTCCTTTTGTCCGTGTCCCTGCCTCTCCCCTCAAAAGTGAATGTGATTCTAGATTTTAACTTATCTCTTAACTTATCATGTTAATTTTTAAAGACTGTTTTGGGGTCAAGAAATAGAAAATTGGAAGAACCTCAGAAGGTTTCCTGGGCCCTTTCTTGATTATAAACTCCTCTCTTTCCCCTAAAGATAATTATTAACTTTAATAGTCATCACTCCCTTCCTTTTCCTGTTGGTTTTACTAAGGTATGCGTACTTAAATACCATACTGTAATTTTGTCTGGTTATGAACTTTATGAAAAGAAATCTACAAGTATGCACTTTTTGGTCTGGCCTCTTTTGCCATAGAGTGTTTATTTTCATTGTTATACAGTATAATATTGTATATACAATTGTTGGTGGACATTTGGTTTGTGTCTCTTTTTTGTAAAGCACATGGCTCACATGTGCCAGTACTCCTGTAGGGCATATCATCAAGAGTAAAACTGCTCAGTCATAGGTTGGCCATATCTTCAATTTGAATAAAAAATGATGAATATTTTCCAAGATAGTAGAACAAATTTAATCTCTCACCAGGAGTCTATGAAATCCCATTTGCCCACACATTACCAATATTTGATAATGTTATACTTTCAAATTTTAGCCTTTGTGAAATAACAGAAAATATGTATGGTGGTTGGTCTTTATCTCCTCCCCCACATGCCAGAGTTTAGGCACAGAGCTCCTAAGACCTTGTACATAATTTCCTAAGTGATAGCAATACTAGTTCCATTTTTTGTTTTAATATTTGATCATTAGGTTATTTTCAAGTTCTGCTATTATGGACGATACCACAGTTATTTTTTAGGACATTTAATGAAAGTATTTTTAAAACAATCTAAGTACATGGTGACAGATACCATATTCCTGCACAAGGAGAGTCCACGTTGTGTAAACATGTCAGTTTTCCTTGAGTTGATTTATGGATTCACTTCTCAAACAAAGCAAAAAACTCAACAAGCTTGTTAATCATGTTGCATTTGAGTGAAATAATTTTTGCATTCCAGTGAGATAATTGATTCACTCAAAGATCCTCAGTGGATATAACAGGTGAAAGTTGTTTGGGAAAGGATATTTACACAATCCCATGGTATCATGCTAGAGCTTATTTGCTAATTACAAAGGGAAACACACTTTTTACGATGGAGAGGTCTGGCAGTCACTCTGGAAACAAACTCAGCATCAGTAATGGTGGGACAGTGAATCATGACGTGACTCATGATGCAGTATAAAGTACCCAACAATTACTATGACGTATTTGTGCCAAAAATATTGAATCTGAACTAAACCATACTCTCAAGACTAATTTCCCATTTCTAGAAAACATAGGATATACAGGAAAAAATTAAAAAACACTGTCCAGAAATTACCAGGCAAATCCAGAACGTAGGACAGTCTATGGGACAACTAACCTGATAGTTAAGACAGGTGAATGTTTTGGAAAAAAAAAATAGCAAGGGGGACTATTCTAGAATAGAAGAGACTTAAGAGACGTAATAACCAAATATGATGTATGTGCCTTCATTGGATCCTGGTACCAAAAACACTAGTTTTTAAAGACATTGTTGGACAATTGTGGAAATTTAAATATGGACAGAATATGAGATGATTATGGGGAATTGCTAATTTTCTCAGGTGTGATACTGACATTCTAGTTATGGAGGAAGGGACTCATATTTTTAGTAAATTAACACCTAAACCTTTAAGAGTGAAATGTCATAATGCTTATTATTTTCAAATATATAGATATCAAAATAATCTCTATAAATACATTCATATATAAGTAAAGCAAATTTGGCATGTCTTAAGAATTATTGAATCTAGGTGGTGATTATACAGGTGGTCATTGAACTATTCTTTCTGTATGTTTGAAATTTTCACAAAAATCACAAAAAAACACATCAAATGAGATTATGGAAATACAACTTAGCAAGTTGATTCTAAAATTTGTATGGAAGAAAGGGCCAGAAAGAGCCCTTTTCTTGGAAAAGGGTAATAAATAGCCAAGACTTCATTAAAGTAGAACTAGATAGGGACATTTATTGTAAGATACGGTAATTAAGATAGTTTGATATTGGCAAGTGATAGATGAACAAGCTAAGAAGAAGTTTAGGGATCCCAGGAAGAGATCCTTACATTTATGGAAACTTCATATATGATAGAAATGGTGTTGCAGATCAACAGGCAAAGGATAAAGCATTCAGTAAATGGCTGGGACAATTAGCTATCCATATGGAAGAAAATGAAGTTGGATCTCCATATCACATTATACATAAATATCAATTCTAGATAGACTGTTGTTTAAATGTGAAGGGCAAATTTAGAGCAGAGGAATACCTTAGAGAGTAACTTAGTATCTATATGACTTTGGGGGTAGGAAAGACCTTTTTAAAAAGACATACAAAATCCTTAACAACAGTAAAGGACTGAAATATAATGAGATTAATTTTAGGAATCTCTGTACATAAAAAAATCATAAAACAAAGAGACAAAACATAAACTGGAAGAACTTATTTCCATATATATAACACAAGGAAGGATAACATTTGAAATGCAACAAAACACCAATAGCCTTTTTTTTTTTTTTTGAGAATGAAAACAAAACAAAACAAAACAACAATAGCCTTCTTAAAACCAGTAAGAAAAAGTTAACCCAACAGGAAAACAGGCAAAAGATGTATTTGATAGAGGTTGGAAAAAAAGTTGAATGTTCAATTTTGATGTCTCTGCTCTGAGCCAAGCATAGGGTGATCATAGTAAACAAAAGAGATTAACAGCCTTGCCCTTGAGTGACTAATATTTTAGTGGGTATCGTTGGTAGAGAGAAATAAGAACTCAAGACTAAAAAAGAAACTGAGTCAGTAGTGTGGTGGAAAGAGTGTAGGCTTTGTGGTCAAACTCCTGGATACAGTCCCAGCTCCTCCTCTGACTAATTCTGGCATCTTGTGAGGAATACTCCAATTCTTCAAGCTTCCTTTCCCCTTATGGGAATAACAGCATCCACCCCATATGGTTGTTGAGAGTTAAATGAGATGATGATACATGCAAAGCATGATGTCTGTTATATAATAATCACCCAATAAATATTAGATCTCTTGCTTAATCTTCTATTATTAATAATAATCCCCCTGAATGGTTTTAACTCAGTTAAATCCTGAGACCACCACTTCACAACACTTCGCAACACATTGGCACCACCAATGGTGGCAAGTGGATTCTGGATCCTGTGGCTGCCCTGGCTGTTCCTGGAAACTCAAGTGGTGTGAAGTCAATTTCAGTTACTTGGGGAATAAACCAAGCATCCACTGATCGAGAAGGACCTGGATGAACTCACTGGTGAGAATATAAAGAATGAGAAGAAATTCCAGAGAAAAGAGTGTCTCCAGGAACATTAACCATTAGGGTCAAACAGAGGCAGTGAGTCCAATAGAAAACACTGAAAAGCAGCAACAAAGGGTCAGACAGACAACTGACAGTGCAGTGATTTGGAACTAAGGGAAGAGAGAGCTTCCAGGAATGGGTAGTTGATGGTGTCTTATGCTGCTGAGAGGCGCAGTAAAAAACTCACAGCTGTCTTCTGAGTTCAGCAAGAAGGAGGTCGTTTGTGAACAGTTTTGTAGGGTCAGGATGAGGGGAGGAAGAGGAACAGAAGCCCCGTTACCTTGGGCTGTGGAACTGGTGGGAGGTGAGTGTAGAGGCAATGAGTGTCTCTCAAGATCATTGATCAGGACGGGATGGAGAGAACCAGAGGGATGTGGACTTAAAATACCCGGGAGGTTTGTTTTGTTTTGTTTAAAGATGGGAGAGATTCTAGAATATCTAAATGCAGATGTGAAAGAACCCAAAGAAATGAAAAGGTTGAGAAGTGGGAGTGAGAGAAGATTCTGATGTAACAATAAGTTCCTGAGGAAGAGGAGCAAATATGTATGGGCAGTCTACTGCCCTAGAGACACACTGAAAAATACAAGATGGCCCCTGACTTCCACAAAATATGGATCCAAGGCAAATTGTTTTACCTCTTTCTCTACCACTCTTTTGATCCAAAGTGGTAACGTCTTTTAATTGGAGAAAAGAAGCCTGAATTTAATAAATATTTTCAACTTTAAGTAGATTTTATCCTACGAAATATAAAGTATTTTTTAAATACTTTTATTTATTTGACAGACAGGGATCACAAGTAGGCAGAGAGGCAGGCAGAGAGAGAGAGAAGCAGGTTCCCTGCCAAGCAGAGAGCCCTGAGCCAAAGGCAGAGGCTTTAACCCACTGAGCCACCCAGGCGCCCCTGAAATATAAAGTATTAAGAACATTCTAAATACTCTAAATTCTGAACACTTTCACCTGGGACAAGTTTTGAGAATTACATCTCCAAATGGTAGCAAATCATCATGAACAGAGTTAGGGGGAGGCACACAAAGGACCCCAGAGGTCTTTTTGTAACAGCAGTGTTGGGTCCAGAGATGTTAGTTATATAATTTTTTCTTTATAGTCACTCTTTACAGTTTTCTTTCTATATGTGCTTGATATTTAATAAGAGCAGTTATAAAATTGCTTTATTATAGAGCAAAAGATATGTCCTGCTTTTAATGTTGCAGGTCTTAGGCTGGATAGTGGGCTCATGAGTATGTGTTTTATAGGCATACACATATATCCAACACTTTTGTATGTATCAAATCTTAGCAAAAGTCAATCAATTTTGAAGTTAAAAACAGAGAAAGGCAGGTCCTCCGTGAGCTTGGTGAAGATTATCAGTCTGGAAATCTTAATTAGGAAATTCCTTTTTCTGCGTGGGGATAGATTTGGGGAGGAACGAGTGGGAGAAGGAATTTGCTTCTGAGTCAGAGGTATGCCGTCTTTGTGTTGGCCTTTGTGTTCTGCGGTTGGTTGCTGTAGGTGAGGCTCTGTAAGCCTTGGGTCAAGTGCCTGGGGCCACTGGGTCTAGTTGACAGACTGGGTAAAGGCTTATGTAATGTATGTGCTCTTACCTGGTCTCGATTTCCCTGCTGTGCCCACTGCCTCCCAAGAAACATCACTGCCCTTTTAGGCCCCAGGGCTGCTTTTTGGATTCTAGCTGCCTGCTCAGAGGTCCCTGGTCTTCCTTCCTGTGGACCTTAGAGTCCAGCCTGCTTTCTTCTCTTAAACAGCATCACTTCTTCTAGTCCTCGATGGTCCCTGCACTGAAGGCTGACTATGAAGTGGGATGGGTTTCTTCAGCTTCTTCCAAGGTAACTGCCAAGTTCCCTTTTCTTCTCAGCTCTTTCTTTTCTAATCACCATAGGCAAATAGGCAGGAGAGAAACCAAATTCCAAAAGTGGGGAAACAGCGGATCTTACAATCCTTCAGCCTTCTTCTGGAGCTGGCTCCGGGTGTGCAGCCCCTGACTTCCTTCCGAAATGCTCTGCTTTTTTAAGTTGGGATGTGGATAGTAGGCTGTTACTAGTGAAGTGTTTGATCTCTCAGTTCTGGGAGATCAGAACTGGGAATCTCCCAGTTCTCGATGCTTCATGGAGGCCCAGGTTGATCGCTGCCATGCAAATGTCATGCTCACATCTCCTGCCTGGAACATAATCCGTTGAAGGCCACAGCCACTGCCCTGTAGGCCCCCTACCACTGCAGCTCATGTTTCCTGCAGGCCCCTCCTTGTCAGTGACCAGCTCGTGGTGGGTTTCCTAAGGCTGGCCCAATCAGGTGAGCTGTAGCTCTCTGTTGCCAGTGAAACTGGGACGAGGACTCCCCACTGACACCTCTGCAGTCTGAAACTCTTTCGCGCTAGACCTCCTCTCTTGCCTTTCTCCTTCCCTAAGTGCCAGTCCTGCATTCTTACCTTCTAATGCTCCCTCCCTGCATGCTGCTCTTCCACTTCTAATCCCATCTTGCTGTTTGCTTCTTGATGAACCTTAATGAATCAATTAACGCAACCCCCTTTGGTAGTGCAGAGCCCATGGGAACAACACAAATAGGATCAAGACGTCCCCACTGAGATGCTTCAGTGTGGGGCACACACATCCCCATGTCTTAGGTGGAGGTGTGCTATCCTGAGGCTTTATTACCCCTCCCTGTGTATCTGGGACTCAGTGCCATCCCTTAGCCCTTTGTCAGAGACCTGGAGGCTAGAGGTTGGTGCTGGAGGAGGAGCCAGCAGCAAAAGGGGGAAGAGGCCCAGACAGGTCTAGCTCCATCTCTGGAAGCCAGAGCAAGGAGATTTGCCCAGAGTGAAGTTGGGCATCCGTGTGGACAGGCAGAGGACTGTGGCCACCAGGCAGTATGCAGGTGTCCGGGCAGGTGGAAGATGGCTGAGGTGAAGGGCGTGGCAAACCAGCACCCTCACTCTCGGGTGAGCCCAAGATTTGAATCCCCAAAGACAGAAACAGAGCTGAGCTCTGGTCCTAGGAGAACTGGACTCTATCTGGGAGAAAAAGGACACATGTGAGAGCAGGTATTGGCCACGTCAGCTCCAGGTGCCTCATTGGCTTTGCAGCACTGATGGGGCACCTTGGTGGTTCTCCTGACTGGGAGAAGAGCCGGAATCAGAGGCTAGGGTAGAATGAGAATGGGGTTAGGTGGATGGAAAGAAAGAGAGTGGCTGCTGGTGGGGGGGGCAGGCCGGCCTGTGAGCCATGTGAAAGGCTGCAGCAGGACCTGTGCTGTATTCATGGCGGGGCACATGGGGTCACTGGGCAGGCATCCCTGGAGCATGTGCTACTCTGTGATAGTCCTGAGCTTGAGGTCTGGGCTTTGATGGGCACAACAGGCATGTGCACATTTTTCAAAGCGCAATGACTAGTTTGGTCCAACCCTGAGCAGTACTGGGAGGTGGAGAAGCTTGAAGGGCCCCTGACAGATGTGGAAAGTCCACGGTATTCATGGAAAATGAGGACATTTGTGAACAGATTGCCCTCTTTTAAATCCAGTTCAACCCAAACTGCTGTAAATGGGAAAACCCATGTGGCCACCAGGCGTGTTTAAGGGTGTTTAAGAATTTGGAAAAACAATCTGAGGGCTTTGAAAGGGCGGGGGGTGGGAGGTTGGGGGAACAAGGTGGTGGGTATTGGAGAGGGCATGGATTGCATGGAGCACTGGGTGTGGTGCAAAAACAATGAATACTGTTACGCTGAAAATAAAATTAAAAAAAAAAAAGTTCTTTAGATTTTCCTAAGGCTGAAAAAAAAAAAAAAGAATTTGGATTCCCAGGTCTCTCTCCAGACATGCTGCTTTCCAATCTCTAGATGATGACTCTAGAATATTTTTAACAGTCCTCTTTAGGAAACAGGCACAGAGGAAAGTGGAGCCTAAATCTGGGGATTTGGCCTGTTAACTTGCTCTTGTGTTGGCCCTCTGCTGCTGATGTGTGCTTTGATTTCTGCCTGGTCACGTTCACCCCCAGCATGATTACAGACTCTGTAGTAACGCGTGGACACCTTCCTGTGATAGAAACATAGGATGTTGTAACTCGAAGGACCCTTTCAAAAGTCAAGGGGACAAGCACCAACTATTTTCTAGAGAGCGTGCCAGACATTTCTACATGCATTACCTCATTTATTTCTGATAGCTACCTCAAGTAGGTAACATTATTTCCTTTTACACAGAAGGAAAACGCGGCTCACACAGGTCAAGTAACTCAACCCAAATCTTAGTTTTGTTAAGATTTATTTGAACACTCTTCGGTTGACATTAAAGCTCTCAACCTTTCTTTGAGAAAAGAAAGATTACATCACTTTTGAGATCAGCAAGACACTTCATCTTGGGGAGAAGGAAACAAAAGCACAGAGATGTAAAGTGACTTCCTGGAAGTCACACGGGGAATTATAGTAGATCCAGGGTGGGTCCCAGGACCCCAGCTTCTGTTCTGGGCCTCTTCCCATGAAGCTGAGCAGGTGCCTGACTGTAGGAGGGAATCAGGATCCTTTGAGTCCCATCGAGGTCTCTCTCCTGCACTGAATTCTTCCTGGGGTGGGAGGGAGAATGCCTTCCATGGAGGTTTGCACTCTGGACCATGTTCTGCTCTTCTCGGCTAGCTTCACTGACCAAACTCAAGCACATGTCTCTCTGCTGACATCCCAGTCCTTTATATTTTCTGTCTTTTGTTTGCTGTTTCCTGAACATGGTAATAAGAATAAGAAAAGCATAGTTGACTCTTGAACAACACAGGTTGATCTACAAGGGTCCAGTTCTATGTGGATTTTTTTTGGGATAGAAACTGTACTATAAATGTATTTTCCTTATGATTTTCTTCATAATATTTTCTGTAGCTTACTTTATTATAAGAATATAGTATATAATACATATAACATACAAAATAGGTCTTCATTGACTTTATGTTCTTGGCAAGGCTTTGGGTCAGCAGTAGACTATTAGTAGCGAAGTTTTTGAGGAGTCCAAAACCATATGCAACTTTTTGATTGTGTGTCGGTCAGTGCCTTTAACCCTTGAGTTGTTTGAGGATCAGCCATACGCCAAAGCAAATATTCATGAGTCAGCTCTTCTAGATGAGGTTTTTACAAAAAGTTTCTCTTGAAATAGAAGTTAGGCTTTTTGTTTTAATGGTTGCCTATGAAAACTTGCCTTGTTCTCATTAATAAAGTGCAAGAGGAAGGTTGCCAGGTGGGGGCAAAGAATGTGAAGAGGTAAACGACTCAGTGGGCAGCAGGCTGTGTTCTTTGACCCGGTGAACTTCCTCGAGGTCACGGTTTGTGCCCAGCGGCCTCAGGACACCGTGGGGAGCATGGGCAGGCACTTTCTTCCTCCTCACCCCCATTTCAGAACCTCACAGTGTTCTGAGAACATGCTCTGAACATGCTTCTTTCCACACTTTCTCTCATGAAGTCCCCTCTGCTAGGAACACCCTTCCTGATTTTCTCTTGATGCCCATTCCTACTCTAAAACCAAGTTCGGATTCTGCCTCCTTCATGAACATGTTTTTATCCCTCCCGTGGAGATAACTGCACTCTCGTGTCAGACTTCCCAGTGTCTGGTGTCTCTTATCCTTTTCCACTAAATGTTACACTGTTTTGTGCTACCCTGTTTTGTATTAGTTGCAGGATCAGGCGTTCCTGGAGGGCAGGGAATCCTGTGTTTCTCATCTTGTCTCCCTGGACTGCTCAGCATGGTACCTTCCAGGGTAACATCAGTGACTCAGGGACACTGTACTGACCCTCACAATGGGATCTATGACATGGGGCAGTATTAGAAACACTGCGATGGATTTCCACCCCCCAATTTCTGAGTGCCTTCTATCAAAAGAATCTTACAACTACTCTCGCATTGTCCTCAACTTAGTCCTGTCCTTCTGCGGCTCTCCTTGGGGTGAGAGGACTTTCATTCAGGAGTCATTTTAGAGTGTAGGGTGGAGTACAGGGTCATTCTTTCCTGACCAAGATCCATTTGGAATCCTGGGAGAGTAACTCCTGTCCTCTGTTCAGTGGAGGGCAAATGAAGTTACTTACATTAAGGGACTCGGTTTTCACTGGGGTTATAGGCTATGTGTCTGAAGCTGTGGAACTGGCCAACCTGAAAAGGAAGTAAAGACAATAGGAAGAATAGGAAGGGAGGGTCTCTGGGAGGAAGGCTGAGGCTCC
Source organism: Mustela nigripes (assembly GCF_022355385.1). NCBI lineage: Eukaryota > Metazoa > Chordata > Mammalia > Carnivora > Mustelidae > Mustela > Mustela nigripes. The sequence goes on along the minus strand of NC_081563.1, from coordinate 25,548,978 downwards.
CCCAGTGCTCCTCCCCTGAGGAATGGAAACCTAATGGACTCCTTACAGAGATGGTTGCAATGGTTGGTGAAGAAACGGAAAGAACTTGAAGAGAAATCGAAGGGCAGACAAGGATGAAGAAGCTGACAGCAGATGGGGTTTTCAGAGAAGGGGCAGTTGGGACCAACTGAAGCCTGCTGCCATGTGGTCAGAGATTTGCTAGTTCTTAGAGTGGAAAGTGATGCCACTCCGGAGCTTCATTCTAGTGGCTTCAGAAAGTCATGGCAACCCAGGCAGAAAAAGCTCGACTTTCTCAGAGGCTGAGAGGACTAAGAGAACATTCACAATTTTGTCCTGGAGGGGGAACTGGAAAAGGAAAATACCATAAAAGGTTTTAGCCCTTATTAAAAATCCCCTAAATGGAGTCACTAATGTTCCATCAGGAAACAAAGACTTAATACCTAACCTAAATGTGGTTTCAATCCCCCCACCTCACCCCTCCTGGGAGTGTAAACTTTAACCAGAGAAACTAGAGTTTCCTTGTCAATACTGGAAGGTAACCAGCTGAGGGGCCCATTCCCTTCCCCCTGAAAGGGTGACGTGGCCCCAAATAATGCATTCTTGCTAACAGTCTCCCCCCACGAGTTTAGAAACCTTTCTTTTTTCTGCAGCTTCCCATTCACTAGATAGGATCCTTTCTATTTGCTAGATAGGATCTTGCTGGATTCATGAATCCTTAACGAAAGCCAATTAATCTTCAAACTTACGGAGTCCATAGCCTCTCATGGTTCACCTCCCCTTCCAATTTCTCCCAATCTGAGGGGTTTGAAGTGGCGGTGGGGTGGGAGGTTGGGGTACCGGGTGGTGGGTATTATGGAGGACACGGATTGCATGGAGCACTGGGTGTGGTGAAAAAAATAATGAATACTGTTTTTCTGAAAATAAATAAATTAATTTATTTAAAAAAATAAATAAATTAAAAAAAAATGAAAAAGAAAAAAAAATCTTCAAATTTACTTGGTTAAATTTTGTTTTTTTAACACCCTGAACTCTGAATTTCCTAATTTCAAAGTAGCGTCGACACCCAGTAATGTCCTAACTAAACTGTGGGGTAACCTGTGGACTGGACAGTTCGTTGCTAGAAAGGGCACTATGAAGGGAGAACCAAGGGAGAGATGAGCCTGCCGTTCTGACTGATGCCAGACAGACCCAAACAGTAGACCAAGGGACTGTAGGGCTTCCTGCATCTGTCCCTGGGTAGTCAGTGTCAGGGCCGGATCCAGCATGTGTCCAAATGACATGGGCCCCCCTTATGTCAGCCTCATGCTCAATCTTTCTTGAGGATGCCCAGATTTGGAAGAGTTGATCTGGAACCTATAGTTCTAGTGGTACTATAGCCCACCCTTGTCTTATATCCCACCTGTGTCCCTTAGGATCACCTGAAATTGTCAACCTAGTTTTGAAGATCAGGATTAAGGTCTCTATTGGAGATTTCTCCAGGGCCAGGTAGAAAAAATGCTTTTTAAGTAATTGGACTCTGCTTATACCTCTTTCCCTAGCAGTGTCTGATGGAATCCAGTACTTGTATCAGACCTCAGCCTGCTGTGAGGGCCCCCTCAGCTTAGGTTACAGTCTAATGAGTCCCATGGCCTTCCACAGGCTTCTGGGAAAAGGGAAGAGGGACATCATTATGTATAGGATTGGTATTCTTTCTTTCTCTTTTTTCCTCCCATAAAACCATTGATTATATTCCCTTTGCTGCCCCTTTCCTCCTATGACTTATTCATTCCATAGCTGGAAGCCTGAACCTCCCACTCCTCTTTACGCAGTTTGCTCATCCTCCAATCCCCTCCCCTCTGGCAACCACCAGCTTATTCTCTGTATTTATTGGTCTGTTTCTGTTTGTTTGTTTGCTTTAGAATCTATATGTAAGGAAAATCATATGGTATTTGTCTTTCTCTGACTTATTTCACTTAGCAGAATGTCATCTAGGTCCATCCATGTTTTCACAAGTGGCAAGGTCTCATTTTTTCTAATGGCTGAGTAATATTTTCTATGTATACTTATATCTCCCACATCATCTTTATCTATTCATCTACTGATGGACTCTTAGGTTGCTTCCATATCTTGGCTATTGTAAATAATGTTGCAATAAACATAAGGGTACATATGTCTTTTCAAATTAGGATTTTCTTTTTTTGTGTGTGGGGGGTAAATACTCAGGAGTGGAATTAGTAGATTGTATGGTATTACCATGTTTAATTTTTTGAGGACACTCCATACTGTTCTTCACATTGGCTGCACCAATTTACATTCCCACTAACAATGTAAGAGGGTTCTTTATTCTCCACAATCTCACTAACATTTATTATTTCTTGTGGTTTTGATTTTAGCCATTATCACAGGTGTAATGTGATATCTTGTTTGGTTTTGATTTGCATTTCTTTGATGATGAGTGATGTTGAGCACCTTTTCATGTGTCTGTTGACTATCTGTTTGTCTTCTTTGGAAAAATGTCTTTTCAGGTCCTCTACCCATTTTTTATGAATTATTTGTTTTTGGTGTTGAGTTGTATAGGTTCATTATATATTTTGCATATTAACTGCTTAACAGATATATCATTTGTGAATATATTTTCCCATTTATTAGGCTGACTTATTGATTTGTTGATGGTTTCATTCACTGTACAAAAGCTTTTTATTTTGATGTAGTACCAGTAGTTTGTTTTTGCTTTTATTTCCCTTGTTTGAGGAGATGTATGTTGAAAAATGTTGCTAAGGCTGATGTCCAAGAGATTACTGTCTATATTTTCCTTAAGGAATTTTATAGCTTCAGATCTTACATTTAGGTCTTTCTTCCATTTTGAATTTATTTTTGTGTATGGTGTAAGAAAGTGGTCCAGTTTCATTCTTTTGCACATGGCTGTCCAGTTTTCCCATGACCATTTATTGAAGAGGTCATCCTTTCCCCATTATGTGTCCTTGCCTCCTTTGTCATAGATAATTCACCATAAAATTGAAGGTTTACTTCTGGGCTCTCTATCTTGTTCCATTCATCGATGTGTCTGTTGTTAGAATTTCTTAAATATTTGGAAGAATTTACCAATGAAGCTTTCTTATCCCAGAGATTTCTTTATGGACAACTTAGAATTAATAGTTCAATTTCTTTAGTAGATACAAGATTTTGTTTTTCTTCTTATTTCAATTTGGTAAGATTTGCTTTTCTGGGAATTTTTCATGTATCTAGAAATTTAAGTTTATTGATATAAGCTCATCTGTAATATCCTCTTATAATTATTTTGTTATTTGTAGCAACTCCAGAGATATCTCTTTTTCTATTCATGAATTTGGTAATATGTGCCTTCTATTTTTTCCTTCTTTTTTTTAATTTTTAATTTTTTATAAACATGTATTTTTATCCCCAGGGGTACAGGTCTGTGAATCGCCAGGTTTTCACACTTCACAGCACTCACCAAAGCACATACCCTCCCCAATGTCCATAACCCCACCCCCCTTCTCCCAACCCCCTCCCCCCATCAACCCCCAGTTTGTTTTGTGAGATTAAGAGTCACTTATGGTTTGTCTCCCTCCCAATCCCATCTTGTTTCATTGATTCTTCTCCTACCCACTTAAGCCCCCAA
>NC_081563.1:25525839-25544959 GCF_022355385.1 Mustela nigripes | reverse complement strand
ATTCTTAGCCTCTTTGGTTAGGTTTATTCCTAGGTATCTTATGATTTGGGGTGCAATTGTAAATGGGATGGACTCCTTAATTTCTCATTCTTCTGTCTTATTTTTGGTGTAGAGAAATGCAACTGATTTCTGTGCATTCATTTTATATCCTGACACTTTACTGAATTCCTGTACAAGTTCTAGCAGTTTTGGAGTGGAGTCTTTTGGGTTTTCCAATATAGTATCATATCATCTGCGAAGAGTGATAATTTGACTTCTTCTTTGCCGATTTGGATGCCTTTAATTTCCTTTATTGTCTGATTGCTGAGGCTAGGACTTCTATTACTATGTTGAATAGCAGTGGTGATAATGGACATTCCTGCCCTGTTCCTGACCTTAGCGGAAGAGCTCTCAGTTTTTCTCCATTGAGAGTGATATTTGCGGTGGGTTTTTCATAGATGGCTTTGATGATATTGAGGTATGTACCCTCTGTCCCTATACTTTGAAGAGTTTTTATCAGGAAGGGATGCTGTACTTTGTCAAATGCTTTTTAAGCATCTACTGAGAGTATCCTATTGTTCTTGTTCTTTCTTTTATTAATGTCTTGTATCACATTGACTGATTTGCAGATGTTGAACCAACCTTGCAGCCCTGGAATAAATCCCACTTGGTCGTGGTGAATCTATTGGCTAGTATTTTGGTGAGAATTTTCACATCTGTGTTCATCAAGGATATTGGTCTGTAATTCTCTTTTTTGATGGGATACTTGTCTGGTTTTGGGATCAAGGTGATGCTGGCCTCATAAAATGAGTTTGGAAGTTTTCCTTCCATTTCTATTTTTTGGAACAGTTTCAGGAGAATAGGAATTAGTTCTTTAAATGTTTGGAAGAATTCCCCTGGGAAGCTGTCTGGCCCTGGGCTTTTGTTTGTTTGGAGTTTTTGATGACTGTTTCAATCTCCTTACTGGTTATGGGTCTGTTCAGGTTTTCTATTTCGTCCTGGTTCAGTTGTGGTAGTTTATATGTTTCTAGGAATGCATCTATTTCTTCCAGATTGTCAAATTTGTAGGCGTAGAGTTGCTCATAGTATGTTCTTATAATAGTTTGTATTTCTTTGGTGTTAGTTGTGATCTCTCTTTTTCATTCATGATTTTATTTATTTGGGTCCTTTCTCTTTTCTTTTTGATAAATCTGGCCAGGGGTTTATCAATCTTACTAAGTCTTTCAAGGAACCATCTCCTAGTTTTGTTGATTTGTTCTATTGTGTTTTTGTTTCTATTTCATTGATTTCTGCTCTGATCTTTATGATTTCTCTTCTCCTGCTGGGCTTAGGGTTTCTTTCTTGTTCTTTCTCCAGCTCCATTAGGTGTAGGTTTAGGTTGTGTACCTGGGACCTTTCTTGTTTCTTGAAAGGCTTGTACCACTATATATTTTCCTCTCAGGACTGCCTTTGCTGTGTCCCACAGATTTTGAACCATTGTGTTTTAATTATCATTTGTTTCCATGAGTTTTTTCAATTCTTCTTTAATTTCCTAGTTGACCCATTAATTCTTTAGAAGGATGCTTTTTAGTCTCCATGTTTTGGGGCTCTTTCCAAATTTCCTCTTGTGATTGAGTTCTAGCTTCAGAGCATTGTGGTCCGAAAATATTCAGGGAATGATCCCAATCTTTTGATACCGGTTGAGACCTGATTTAGGACCCAGGATGTAATCTATTATGGAGAATGTTCCATGTGCACTAGAGAAGAATGTGTATTCTGTTGCTTTGGGATGGAATGTTCTGAATAGATCTGTGGTGTCATTCTGGTCCAGTGTATCATTTAAGGCCTTTATTTCCTTGTTGATCTTTTGCTTGGATGATCTGTCCATTGCAGGGAGGGGAGTGTTACAGTCCCCTCTTATTATTGTATTATTATATTTCTTTGATTTTGTTATTAATTGGCTTATATAGTTGGCTGCTCCCATGTTAGGGGCATAGATATTTAAAATTGTTAGATATTCTTGTTGGACAGATCCTTTGAGTATAATATAGTGTCCTTCCTCATCTCTTATTATAGTCTTTGGCTTAAAATCTAATTTATCTGATATAAGGATTGCCACTCCTGCTTTCTTCTGATGTCCATTAGCATGGTAAATTCTTTTCCACCCCCTCACTTTAAATCTGGAGGTGTCTTCGGGTTTAAAATTCTTGTAGCCAACACATAGATGGGTTTTGTTTTTTTATCCATTCTGATACCTTGTGTCTTTTGATTGGGGCATTTAGCCCATTTACATTCAGGGTAACTATTGAGAGATATGAATTTAGTGCCATTGTATTGCCTGTAAGGTGACTGTTCCTGTATATTGTCTCTGTTCCTTTCTGATCTACTACTTTTAGGCTCTCTCTTTTCTTGGAGGACCCCTTTCAATATTTCCTGTAGAGCTGGTTTGGTGTTTACAAATTCTTTCAGTTTTTGTTTGTCCTGGAAGCTTTTAATCTCTTGTTCTATTTTCAATGATAGCCTAGCTGGATATAGTATTCTTGGCTGCATGTTTTTCTCATTTGGTGCTCTGAGTATATCATGCCAGTTCTTTCTGGCCTACCCGGTCTCTGTGGATACGTCTGCTGCCAGTCTAATATTTTTACCATTGTATGTTACAGACTTCTTTTCCTGGGCTTTTTTCAGGATTTTCTCTTTGTCATTAAGACTTGTAAGTTTTCCTATTAGATGATGGGTTGTGGACCTGTTCTTATTGATTTTGAGGGGGAGTTCTCTGTGCCTCCTGGATTTTGATGCTTGTTCCCTTTGCCATAGGAGGGAAATTCTCTCCAATAATTTCCTCCAATATACCTTCTGCTCCCCTCTCTCTTTCTTCTTCTTCTGGAATCCCAATTATTCTAATGTTGTTTTGTCTTATGGTATCACTTATATTTCGAATTCTCCCCTCATGGTCTAGTAGTTGTTTGTCTCTCTTTTGCTCAGTCTCTTTATTCTCTGTCCTTTCATCTTCTATATCACTAATTTTCTCTTCTGCCTCATTTATCCTAGCATTCAGAGCCTCCATTTTTTATTATACCTCATTAATAGCTTTTAAAAAATTTCAACTTGGTTAGATTTTAGTTCTTTTATTTCTCCAGAAAGGGCTTTTATTTCCCCATACAGGGTTTCTCTAATATCTCCCATGCCTTTTTCAAGCCTGTCTAGAACCTTGAGAATCGTCATTCTGAACTCTAGATCTGACATATTACGAATGTCCGAATTGATTAATTCCCTGTCCTTTGGTACTGCCTCTTGTTCTTTTTTTTGTGGTGAGTTTTTCTGCCTTGTTATTTTATCCAGATAAGACTATATGAAGGAGTTCATAAAATACTAAAAGGGTAGCAAAGTCCACAGGATATTGTGCTTTAACCAAATCAGAAGAGACCCCAAATTGTGGGGGGGGGGGGGAAGAAAGGGGTAAAAAGTTCAGGAAAAAAATTTAAAAATTAAAACAAATAAAGAAAAAATATAAAAAAGAAGATATATATATTTATATATATTAGACTGGTGAATAGAACAGGGTCACCAACTTAATTTAGGGAGTATTTTGGTCTCTTAGAAGAAACCACCTCCCAAAATTTTAAAGAATGAAAAACACATATAAGGGTTAAACACAATGAAGGAATGGAGTATGAGTATAAGGATGAACTTTTTAAAAAAAAATTTCTAAAAAAGGTGTTGATAAGATAAGTTGGTTGGGAGATTAAAGAAAAAGAAAGTGGGGAGAATTTGCTCAGGCTGTAGACTAGAACAAAGCCCTGTGCTAGATTTAGGATATGTTTTGATCTATTAGAAGAAGTTTTACCCCAATTTTTTTTAGAGGAAAAAATCCCATGTGTATACAAAAAATAAAGTTAGATACAATGAAAGATAAAATAGGAGTATAATAATGATGGTTCAAAAAAGACTTTTTTAAAATGAAAGGTATTGTTAAGATAAACTAGTTAAAAAACATTAAAAGTGTTAAGGGTAAATGTTAAGAAAAAAAATTTAGCAGAGAAAAAATAAAATAAAAAAATTAATTAACTTTGTAAGACTAAAGAATCATGGGGAGAAATCCATGAATTCCATGCTTTGTTGTCTCCTCCTCTGGAATTCTGCTGTTCTCCTTGGTAAGTGAGCGTGGTCTTGGCTGGATTTCTTGTTGATCTTCTGGGGGAGGGGCTGTTGTAGTATTTCTGAAGTGTCTTTGCAGTGGAATTGCACCGCCCTTAGCAGGGGCCAGACTAAATAATCTCCTCGGGTTGGCTTTTGGGAACTTTGGTTCCATGAAGGCTTTCCGTAGAGTTCTGGAGGAGGGGAATGAAAATGGCAGCCTCCCAATCTCAGGCTCAGAGAAGCCGAGAGCTCAGGGCCCCACTCCTCAGTGTGCCCTCGGAGAAAAGTGCTCAATCACTCCTATCTCCCTGGCCTCCGGCTGCACTCTGAGCTCACCCAGCCTGTGACCAAGAGTCTCTGTCTCTGACACATGGCCCCACCTGGATTCTCTAGACCCTGCATATCCCTGAGCTCTTCCAGAGGAGTCTCCCCAGGTCTTGTGGGGGTCCCTGCTCACAGAGCAGTGACCTGTGCCATGGATCACAATAAGATAACCCCGAGTTGAGAGCTCACTCCTCGGCTCTGTCTCTGTAGCTGGCTTCCCTGCTCTAATACCTGTGAGGTCTGTGACACTCAGAAAGCCCCAACCCTTCTGTGACCCCATGGGACCTGAGGCCACACTGTCCCCGTGAGGGCTTGACCCTGGCTTAGCCTCTGGAGCGATGTCCCTCAGTGGAGCAAAATTTTAAAAGTTCTGATTTTGTGCTCTGTTGTTTTGCCACTTGCCGGAAACCAGCTCCTCCACCCATGGTCTGTATTCCCATTGCTTTGGATTTGCTTCTCTGTCAGTGCTTCCCTCAGAAAGTGGTTGATTTTCTGTTTCTAGAATTACTGCTATTGAATATCTCCTGTTGGATATGTAGGTGTTCAGAATGGTCTGATAAGCTATCTAGCTGATCTCCTGCTACCTGATGTTATCTCAGCCTGCTACTTCTCCACCATCTTGACTCCTCCTCACCACATCTTCTTTATCCATTCATCTGTTGATGGACAGCTAGGTTCTTTCCATAGTTTGACTATTGTGGACATTGCTGCTATAAACATTCAGGTGCACATGCCCCTTCAGATCACTATATTTGTATCTTTAGGATAAATACCCAGTAGTGCAATTGCTGGGTCATAGGGTAGCTCTATTTTCAACTTCTTGAGGAACTTCCATACTGGTTTCCAGAGTGGCCACACCAAGTTGCATTCCCACCAACAATGTAGGAGGGTTCCCCTTTCCCCACATCCTTGCCAGCATCTGTCATTTCCTGACTTGTTAATTTTAGCCATTCTGACTGGTGTGAGGTGGTATCTTATCCCAAGGTAATTTTTTATTAGCTTACAAAAGTAACATTTAGACCACTAGTTCCCTGACCTTTTCTTTGACTAACAGAAGCTAATCTCCCACTCCACAAGAGGCAAGAGGTATAATCTCTGGAAGAATAGAATCAGAGAGTCTCTGGACATGAGGCAAAGTGGGGATTCTGAACTGAAAGGATAAGAAGTATTTTTAAGCAGTGAAAACATCATTCCCTTTTCTTCAACTGGCTCTGAGAAAGCATCCCTAGGCAAGAGTTTTGAAGATACTTCTCTGGAAATAGTAATATCTTCAGAGGAAATATATACAATGCAAACATATATGAGGGAGTCTCCAGGGAAAAGTGGACTAATTACATGATCACTTTATGAAGAAGCCTTCCAGGAGGCATAACCTGCGCACACACATAGAACTCTTACATTTTTTAGTGTGCCCCTCTTAAATAAAAATGGAAACCCAAGGATCACCAGACATTTTAAAAGAGATTTTTAAAAAGATTTCATTTATTTATTTGAGAGAGTGAGATAGAGCAAGAGTGCAGGAGCTGTGGTAGGGGGAGAGACAGAGAGAAAAGGAGAAGCAGACTCTACTGAGTCAGAGACAGCTTGACACGGAGTTCAGTCCCACAAGCCTGGAGTTATAACCTGAGCCAAAGACAGACGCTTAACTCACTGAGCCACCCAGATGCCCCTTTAGAGAATTTTAAGAATTTTTTTGAGATCTCAGAAAATTTACTTGCCACAGACATCTTATCAGGAATTTACCAGAGAATGTGCTCCACGAAAATAAGTGAATAGACCAAGAAAGAGAATATACAGGATCCAAGAGTCAGAGGATCCAATTTAGAATAGCACTAATGGGCAATCCTCAAATGATGCAGCTGCGCAGCTTTCTGGAGAAACAACCTATGCAGAGAGAAGCCAGAGAAGCTGGGCCTCTAGGAGGGTAGAGTGCACTTGACAGAGAGGGAGTGATATATTTACAAGACAGCCAAAGGAGAGTCTCCCTTATAAAATTGAAGACCATGACAAAACAAAAACAAGTAAAACTAATATGTAAACATTATATTTCAAGAAAAAAATCTGCTGAAATAAAACCTGCATTTTCATGTTGAAAAGTACACAGCATGACTTTGGTGGGGGGAGTCTCCTGTGACAGTTAATTCTAGACATATCTTAATAAATTGAGTAGGTCTTGAAGATAAAGGAAAGAATCTTCTGGGCCTCCAGGTGAAAAACCAAAATCACAGAAGGAAGAATATTAGGGATTCATCAAACTTTTCAATAACCACGTGCAATGCAGAAAGTTGCTGAGGAACTTCTATAGGATACCTAAGGAAATAAATATGAGCCAATGATGTCATAGCCAATCAATCTATTCTTCAAGTATCAAGGATACACAAAAGCTGTTTTGAACATTCAAGTACTTGTTGGCTTATCCTGTGTAATCTGCTGGAAGGTAGGCTTCAGCCAACCAAGTGATGATTGGAGAAATGTAGGCCAAATAATTGATGGTGAGCACTGGATACATTCAACTGTATACCTAACATTAAATCAAAGGAGGAAGTAAGAGTGGAAGAATATTATCTAAATGCTATGTGTATGGGAAAGGATAAAACATCAAAACCATAAAAATATGAGAGAAGGAAGAAAGGAGAAGGAAAATAAAACAAGCTAAGCAGTTGCCACAATGGCTGAAATAAAAGAATATAATTTAAACTTGTGGAATCTAATATTATAAGCCAATATAAGGTTAAACATGCTAAGGTATGTACTAAAGATGTTATTCCATGACACCCCAGTAGCAGAGTACTTCCAGTGGCCTGACTTTGGTTTATCAATACCATTTTCTACAAAAAGAAGCAGGACTCCTCGGGGGAGGTGGCTGTTTCAGGTCTGGGACAGAGAATGTATGAGATGAGCCAGGAATCACTTGTATTGCAGAAAGCAAGTAAGCATTCAAGTATAACAGAATCATGTCAAAAGGACACAGGAGCCAGCCTGGAGGCTTCCCACTGGCTGAAGTTGGGACAATTTGAAGATCCAAAAAAAGAACCAAAACAAAACCCCCACAAAAACCCCAATGACTGTAGAAGATTAAAACATATTGAATGTATGAAAAAAAATCAGTAAATTTCTAATCATACTGAGAAAAATCCCAAAGCAAAACCTTGCTTACTAATCATTGTGATTAGTGATTACTACAGCAAGTCAGCAAGTTCTTATTTTGGATATAGTAATTAAAGGGAAAGAATGAAGCACAGAGTAGGGATTTATATCAGGACAACTGCATTATTTCAGTTTTTAAGGGAAAGTTCTTACTGAGAAATGTCTACTAAAACCTAAAAATAGTTGAGGAGCTAAATGGTTACAAAGTGTCACTGTCCAGATCAGAGTCAGGCCCAAGGGCCCAAACAGGAATTTACGGTGGAGGGATCTGGTAATTCCCACCTCACCCCAGTGATCAAATCAGTACCTGACAGTGGGATAACCAGATGCCACATGCTGTTTTCAGCTATGAAGTACAGTGACATGCATAGTATCACTTGTGATAATCTATTTCAAAAATGTTTATTATTTTTTAAAAATTTATTTTATTTTTTTTCAGTGTTCCAAGATTCATTGTTTATGCACCATATGCAGTGCTCCATGCAATACATGTCCTCCTAAACAAAATCCCATTAAGCCTTTAGATCTAACTTCAGTTTGAAGATTGGAATTATGATACAGAAGATACAGGAAAAAAATTAAAACCACAAGGAAACAAATAGAAAATCCAGGATGTGTCTGTTCTACAAGACTCTTTGGTCTATTCAGTAACAGAAGAAGAAAGGAAAAGGTGGTTGTTCTCACATAAAAGAGACCTCAGGGAAGCACCAAATGTAGTGTGTGGTAGTTGACTGGACATAGGTTAAAATAAACCATTAGAAAAGATTTTTTTTTTTTTTTGAGGGATGTGGAAGTAACTGGGAGGTTTGAATATAGATTAGGTATTAATTGATATTAGGAGAGGATTGTGAATTTAGTTATGTGTGAAAAATGCTATTGTGATTATGTAAACAGGTTCTTTCTGAGATGCGTACTTAGATATAGAGGGGTGAGAGATTGTGATATCTGTTACTTGGAAAATACTTTAGCAGAAGAAAACAAGAAGAAGCAATTGTCGTAAAATATTTACAATTTTAAAATCTAGGTGATTGGTATATGAGTGTTTGTTAGATCATATACTCTGCTCTTCTATATGTTTGAAAGTCAAAATAATAAAAGTTTAAAAAGCACTTTGCAGTTCAACATGTCTGACAACTGAAATGTCTGGCTGCCTGAATATTCCTGGTTTGTCTTTGAGATTAGTGGAGAGGGAACTGGAAGTTATTGGCTATGATGATAGCATTGTTCCTTCACTGGCTGTGAGCTTTGAGGCTCTTAATCACAAGGTTGGATAGTAACCAGCCAGACAACTGGCCAGGACATAGATCATAGGGTGTGACTGTCTGTCTGAGGACTTCTTTCTCAGTTCTTGCCCTGAGGCTTTGAGTACTGTCTTACTGGGGTCAAACTGTTCTGGATGAAGTTCCTTCAGCAGTGGAGCCATCATTCAGATGGACTTTCAACAGCTTGTAGCCTTCCCTGTATCCCTTTAGGGAGGCTCAATTGGGGTCAATTATTTGTTACCTTTAACCCCGAGAGTCATTTATCCTCACATCCTTGTATCTCTGGCTCAGAGCATGAAGCTCCTTTCTAAAATGAAATAACTGTATCTTTCCCTGAAAACAACAGATTTGGGGGAAATAGAGACTTTGGTGATTAAATAGTTAATGTTCTAATTTTTAACCTCATCAGATTATGTACAAATCCACAGTATAGATACCTGAGGATCCTAGGTGATCCTTCTTCCCTTTACTGATGAAGATACTGAGATGCAGAGAAAGTAAGGAATTCATTAGTGGTACTCTGGGGCTAGAACCCAGCTTTCTTCATTTCCAGTTCAAACTCTTTTCAACCTCCTGTATTTCCCACTGAGTTGCTCCAAATTCTTTGCCTCTATTCGGACCTTCTCTGGTGATACAAGAAGTTTTTTTAAATGTTTCTGCTCTCATGCACCTTGCAACATACTTGAATAAACATTTTCAGGATGAGATTGTGTTTTACTTGGAAAATTGGGGTGTCATGGCACCTGCAACATGGGGCAGCCTATGGAGGGGGCAAATGAGTAATATGTGCTGATGTCAGAGGTTGCTGCTGGGAAAAAGGCACAGAGGGAGGTTGGTTGAACCCTCAGGTGATAGCTCAGTGAGATCCTTAAATCATAGTCAGTCTTGTAGGGCAAGAAAATTGGTTTTGTGTTCACAGAGAGCACAAGGCTGTCCAGGCCCAATCCACCCAAGTGAAATTTGCAAGAAATTTCTGTTAAGCCAGAATGCCAATTTTTTGGTTTTTGGGAGAGGACATCCCTCTCCAAGGCCCCAAATATTTGTGTCTGTATTCAGAGCATTCTGTCTTCAAGAGACAATCAAGACCATTACTAGCATTTTGCCTGGTGAATTTTGTATCAGTGCAAAGGATGTTGGGTAGGCTGGGAGGATAGAGTAACTTAATGTGATCAGACCATCAGCTCACCCAGTTCAGTGTCTTTTCTGTACCTCCTTTGGACCCGTGGGATTAACATTTGCTAAAACTTGCTCTTCGGCTTTATTTGTTCACATACGTTAATATGATCAATGAGATTTTTTTCCCCCTCATGTTTATTTATACCTTGATTTGCTTCCTAGGTCATTCTTCCTGCTTTGACCAAGCAATCATCATGTCCCTTTATGTAAAGATGTCATGAGACTTTTGCTGGCTCAACTGCTGGATGTTAAGTTAGTTTAAAGTCCCAGGAGCATTGCTCTGCAGCTACCAGCCAGACACTGAACATATGAGGAGTGCTCTTGGCCAGTGGTTCCCAGACAGGAAACCCCACTGGGGCTATAACAGAGAAAGTTTCCTCTGGTCAGAAGTTATTTAAGAAGCTTTTCTTAAGGCTGTGGTGTCTCTGTCAGTCATTCCTCCATGGCTGTTGCCATGCCTCCCTCTCTGAAGGACTATTTTGAATAAGGCTCTCATGTCATCCATCACCTTGACAGAGTTGTCTTCTCTCTAGGTGCTCATGTGGAACAAAATTATCCATTAAAAGCACATAGAATGGCATGCACTTTTGGAGCAATGGATATATCACAAGTGGGCTTCTAGGATTATTACCCTGACCTCACAGACAGCAAGCTTGAGGCACATGGATATGAGGTGAAGTGAAATAGTGGAAGGTGATAATACCCAAATATAATACCACAGATCAATGGAGGAGTTGACAGTAGAACTTAGAAATATATGTTCACATATTTTCAGCTACAAATGTATTTCTAGAAGGTAGAAAGAGGTCAAGGTTTCTCATGGTTAGTTTATGGTCAGGAAAACAAACATGAAGGCCAAAGCAGACTTATGTGATCTTGACTAAATAACACCTGGGAAAGAGAGGAAACTCCTTGACCGTGGTTTAACAGTGGCCTTTCCACATTTCCCATCCTGATGCCCAGCATCTGAGCCCACCCAGCCTCTCAGGGGCTGTGCCAAAACCCCTGCTGGCCTAAGTGCCTCTCATGTTGGTCCAATGAGATGCCAAAGGGTGTTTGAAACATACCTTCAGTGGGACACCTGCCCACATGCTCTATCTAACTTGTGCCTCCCACTAATTTATCGTCTATGGTTAGAAGCCTTTCTTCCTGAAAGAATGAGTCACACTGGGAAATAATAGCCACCTTTGTGCTTTGAACATCCATTTCTCCCTGGGTTCAAGCCAGGCTCTCTCTTTCAGGATAAGAGTTACTCTCCAGGTAAGAACCATCTGATATCAGTCCCTTTCTGGGCCAAGTTCTGCTCGAGGTCTGAACTCACCACAAATTCTGATTAACATCAAAAGTAGAAGTTTAAGGGAAGTCTTATTAGGGAAAGCACAATGAGGCCCATTGTGGAGGTCCAAAATGACCACAGCCCTCTGTTCTAAGAAACCATAGGGACTCCTCCTAACCATAAAGCTAGTCCAGATTTCTGATGTCAAACATGGCCCTGGGACAGTGAGCCCAGAGTTTGAACTTTGTTCTTAAACAGAGTTTCTAGCGGCTCACTTCCAGTACCATGCCAGTCCACAGTGACGTTTCCATTGGGGTGCCACTAAATGTCAGTGTCAGCTGTTACTTATCGAATGAGAAGGCTCCCCTTTATTCTGTAATTGTATTTCTCTACTTTTTCTGATGTCAAAATAGTACTCTGTTATGTGAAATTATTATAATGATAAATATTAGGTTTTTTAAAAATATGTTCAACTGGCAAAGTAAAAAGTTGGCAATTCATGTATCCTGATTTAAAAAATTAATTGTAGTCTGTGAAATTTCCAAGTGTAGGAGCCACTGTTTTTTGATATTCCAAGGAAAAGCTGGTTTTCCTGAAGCTTGGGATTTGAAGTGAGTGTTTTTTAGAAGAGGTGGATTTAAAGCTCCTTGCTTCTAGATTCACTCAGTTCCTACTACCCATATGCACAATTCCTTTATTAACCTCATCTGCCCTTACTCTTGACCCAGTTTCCTCCTTATGTGGACCTGCTTCTCCAAGAACACAGTGAACTTGGCCTAGCAGAGCTGTGGTGTGTGTCCACTCCCATAGCTTATATCCTTTGATGTTTGTACTTCTGCCTGACTAATGGCCTGTCCATTCCCCTTCAGGACACAGAAGGGGATATCTCCTGTTCTTTCTAATGATATTTTTGGCTGACTACTGGGGAATGGATTACATTAATTCATAAAGTGTCCCATGGAACAGATTCTAACTTGGTGATATGATTTGAAAGCCCTGTGTAACCCTTAAATATCTTTCAGAAAGATCTGCTGCCATGTCTAAAAATCCTCACAGAGTCATTCTTCAGAGGTTTTGCAGAAAAAAAAAAACACTAAAACTCCTTGAAGCTTGATATCACCTGGGAGTGGTAGCATATTAGCATATTTTAATAGAGCTGAGTAGTTGACTATCATAAAATAATTTATTTACTCATCATTTCTTTATTATGTTGTATTAGTTACCATACAGTACATCATTAGTTTTTGATGTAGTGTTCCATGATTCATTGTCTGTATATAACACCCAGTGCTCCATGCAGTATATGCTCTCTGAATACCTATCACCAAGTTAATCCGTCCCCCCTCTGAAATCCTTAGTTTGTTTCTCAGAATCCACAGTCTCTCTTGGTTCTTCTCCCCCTCTGATTCTCTCCCCGCTTCATTTTCCCCTTCCTTCTCCTAACATCCTCCATGCTACTCCTTATGTTCCACAAATAAGTGAAACTGTGTGGTAATTGATTTTCTCTGCTTGACTTATTTCACTCAGCATAATCTCTTCCAGTACCATCCATGTTGATGCAGAAGTTGCATATTCATCCTTTCTGATGGCTGAGTAATATTCCTTTGTATATATGGACCACATCTTCTATATGTACTCATCTGTTGAAGAGCATCTTGGCTCCTTCCACAATTTGTCTATTGTGGACATTGCTGCTATGAGCATTGGGGTGCATGTGGCCCTTCTTTTCACTACATCTGTATCTTTGGGGTTAATACCCAGTAGTGCAATTGCTGGGTCATAGGGTATCTCTATTTTTAATTTTTTGAGGAAAGGCAATACTGTTTTCCAAAGTGGCTGAACCAACTTGCAGTCCCACCAACAGGGTAAAAGAGTTCCTGTTTCTCCACAGCCTCTCCAACACTTCTTGTTTCTTGCCATGTGGTTTTGATATGAATTTCCCTGATGGCCAATGATGATGAACACTTTTTCATGTGTCTGTTAGCCATATGTATGTCTTCTTCTGAGAAGTGTCTGTTCATGTTTCTGCCCACATTTTGACTTGATTATTTGTTTTTTGGGTGTTGAGTTTGAGAAGTTTTTTATAGCTCTTGGGTATCAGCCCTTTGTCTGTAGTGTCATTTGCAAATATCCTCTGGGTTGCCTCTGTGTTTTGTTGACTGTTTCCTTTGCTGTGCAGAAGCTTATCTTGATGAAGTCCCAAAAGCTCATTTTCATTTTTGTTTCCCTTGCCTTTGGAGACATGTCTTGAAAGAAGTTGCTGTGGCCGATGTTGAAGAGGTTACTGCCTATGTTCTCCTCTAATATTTTGATGAATTCCTCTCTCATATTGAGGTCTTTCATCCATTTTGAGTTTATCTTTGTGTATGGTGTAAGAGAATGGTCAAGTTTCATTCTTCTGTTTATAGCTGTCCAATTTTTCCAACACCATTTATTGAAGAGACTTTTTTCTATTGCATATTTTTTTCCTGCTTTGTCAAAGATTATTGACTGTAGAGTTGAGGGCCCACATCAGGGCTCTCTATTCTGTTCCATTGGTCTACATGTCTCTTTTTGTGCCAGTACCATTCTGTCTTGGTGATCACAGCTTTGTAACATAGCTTGAACTCAGGCAATATGATGCCCTCAGCTTTGTTTTTCTTTTCAACATTTCCTTGGCGATTCGGGGTCATTTCTGGTTCCATACAAATTTTAGGATTGTTTGTTTCAGCACTTTGAAGAATGCTGGTGGTATTTTGATCAGTATGGCATTTAAAGTATAGATTGTTCTGGGCAGCATAGATATTTTAACAATGATTATTCTTCTGATCCATGAGCATGGAATGTTTTTCCATCTTTTTGTATCTTCTTCAATTTCTTTCATGAGTGTTTTGTAGTTCCTAGAGTATAGATCCTTTACCTCTTTGGTTAGGTTTATTCCAAGGTATCTTATGGTTTTTGAGATTATTGTAAGTAGAATTGATTCTGTAATTTCTCTTTCTACAGTTTCATTGTTAGTGTATAAGAAAGCAACTGATTTCTGTGCATTGATTTTATATCCTGCACATTACTGAATTGTTGTATGAGAGCTAGTGATTTGGGGGTAGAGTCTTTGGGTCTTCCACATAAAGTATTATGTCATCTGTGAAGAAAGAGAGTTTTACTTCTTCTTTGCCAATTTGAATACCTTTTATTTATTTTTGTTGTCTGATTGCTATTGCTAGAACTTCTAGCACACTGTTGAACAATAGATGTGAGAGTGGGCATCCTTGATGTGTTCCTGATTTCAAGGGAAATGCTCTCAGCTTTTCCCCATTGAGAATGATAGTTTCTGTGGGTTTTTCATAGATGGGTTTTATGAAATTGAGGAATGTTCCCTCTATCTCTATAATCTGAAGAGTTTTAATCAAGAAAGGATGCTGTATTTTGTCAAATGTTTTTTTCTGCATCAATTAAGAAGACTATGTGGTTCTCGTCTCATCTCTTATTTATGTGTTCTATCATATTATCATATTGATTGATTTGCAAATGTTGAACCACCCTTGCATCCCAGGAATAAATCCCACCTGGTCGTGGTGGATAGTACTTTAATATACTGTTAGATCCTATTAGCTAGGATCTTCTTGAGAATTTGGCATCCATAATCATTATGGATATTGGTCTGAAATTCTCCTTTTTAATGGGAGCTTTGCCTGGTTTGGGGATCGAGGTAAGGCTGGCCTCATAGAATGAGTCTGGAAGGTTTCAGTAGAATAAGTATTATTTCTTTTTTAAGTGTTTGGTGGAATTCCCCAGGGAATCCATCAGGTTCTGGACTCTTGTTTTTTGGGAGGTTTTTGATTACTTCTTCGATATCATTACTGGTTATTGGTTTACTCAGGTTATCAATTTCTTCCTGTTTCAGTCTTGGTAGTTTATAGGTTTCTATGAATGCATCCATTTCTTCTAGGTTGCTTAATTTATTGTCATATAGCTGTTGATAATAATTCTGGTAATTTTTTTTGGTGTTAGTCATGATCTCTATCCTTTCATTCACAATTTTATTAATTTGGATCCTTTCTCTCACTCTGGTTTTTTTTTTTTTTTTTTTTTTTGGATAAGTCTGGTCTGTGGTTTATCAATCTTATTAATTCTTTCAAAGAATCAGATTCTAGTTTCATTGATGTGCTCTACTGTAATTTTGTTTTCTAAATCATTGATCTCTCTCATTGATCTTATCTTAATTATTTCCCTTCTTGTGTGTGGGTTAGGCTTAATTTGTTGTTGATTATCCAGATCTTTAAGGTATAAAGACAGTTCGTATATTTGGGATTTTTCTACTTTTTTAGTGATGCTTGGGTGGCTATGTATTTCCATATTAGGATTGCCTTTGCTGTATCCCATAGGTTTTAGACCAATGTGTCTTCATTTTTATTGATTTCCATGAATTGTTTAAGTTCTTTGACTTCCTGGTTGACCCAAACATTTTTGATAGGATGGTTTCTAGCTTCCAAGTGTTTGCATTTCTTCTAAACTTTCTCTTTTGATTGAGTTTCAGTTTCAAAGCATTGTGGTCTTATAATATGTAGGGAATGATCTCAGTCTTTTGGTATCAGTTGAGACCTGATATGTGATGGAGGATATGTTCTATTCTGGAAAAAGTTCCATGTGTGTTCAAGAAGAATGAGTGTTTTGTTGTTTTAGGTAAAATGTTTTGTGTATATATCTATGAGGTCCATCAGGTCCAATGTATCATTCAAAGCTCTTGTTTTTTTGTTGGGTTTCTGCTTAGATGATCTGTCTATTGTTGAGAGTGGAGTCTTGAGGTTTCCTACTATTAATGTGTTATTATCAATATGTCTTTTTATTTTGGTTAACAGCTGGCTTATGTAGTTGGCTGCTCCCATGTCGGGGACATAGATATTTACAATTGTTAGCTCTTGTTATTGAGTAGACCCTTTAAGAATGATATGGTATTCTTCTGTATCTCTAATTACAGGATTTAGCCTAAAATCTTACTTATCTGATATGAGAATTGCTATCCCATCTTTCCTTTGAGTCCATTGGCGTGGTTCTCCATCCCTTCACTTTCAGTCTGGAGGTATCTTTAGGTTCAAATGAGTCTCTTGACGACAACATATGGATGGGTCCTGTATTTTTATCCAGTCTGCAGCCCTTTTTTGATGGGATCCTTGTCTGGTTTTGGGATCAAGGTGATGCTGGCCTCATAAAATGAGTTTGGAAGTTTTCCTTCCATTTCTATTTTTTGGACCAGTTTCAGGAGAATAGGAATTAGTTCTTCTTTAAATGTTTGGTAGAATTTCCCCGGGAAGCCATCTGGCCCTGGGCTTTTGTTTGTTTGGAGATTTTTAATGACTGTTTCAATCTCCTTACTGGTTATGGGTCTGCTCAGGCTTTCTACTTCTTCCTGGCTCAGTTGTGGTAGTTTATATGTTTCTAGGAATGCATCCATTTCTTCCAGATTGTCAAATTTGTTGGCGTAGATTTGCTCATAGTATGTTCTTATAATAGTTTGTATTTCTTTGGTGTTAGTTGTGATCTCTCCTCTTTCATTCATAATTTTATTTATTTGGGTCCTTTCTCTTTTCTTTTTGATAAGTCGGGCCAGGGGTTTATCAATTTTATTAATTCTTTCAAAGAACCAGCTCCTACTTTCGTTGATTTGCTCTATTGTCTTTTTGGTTTCTATTTCATTGATTTCTGCTCTGATCTTTATGATTTCTCTTCTCCTGCTTGGCTTAGGGTTTCTTACTTGTTCATTCTCCAGATCCTTTAGGTATAGGGTTAGGTTGTGTACCTGAGACCTTTCTTGTTTCTTGAGAAAGGCTTGTACCACTATATATTTTCCTCTCAGGACTGCCTTTGTTGTGTCCCACAGATTTTGAACCATTGTATTTTCATTGTCATTTGTTTCCATGATATTTTTCAATTCTTCTTTAATTTCCCGGTTGACCCATTCATTCTTTAGAAGGATGCTGTTTAGTCTCCATGTATTTGGATTGTTTTCAGACTTCCTTTTGTGGTTGAGTTCTAGCTTTAGAGCATTGTGGTCTGAAAATATGCAGGGAATGATCCCAATCTTATGATACTGGTTGAGTCCTGATTTAGGACCGAGGATGTGATCTATTCTGGAGAATGTTCTATGTGCACTAGAGAAGATTGTGTATTCTGTGTTGCTTTGGGATGAAATGTTCTGAATATATCTGTGATGTCCATCTGGTCCAGTGTGTTGTTTAAGGCCTTTATTTTCTTGCTGATCTTTTCCTTGGATGATCTGTCCATTTCAGTGAGGGGAGTGTTAAAGTCCCCTACTATTATTGTATTATTGTTGATGTGTTTCTTTGATTTTGTTATTAATTGGTTTATATAGTTGGCTGCTCCCACGTTGGGGGCATAGATATTTAAAATTGTTAGATCTTCTTGTTGGACAGACCCTTTGAGTATGATATAGTGTCCTTCCTCATCTCTTATTATAGTCTTTGGCTTAAAATCTAATTGATCTGATATAAGGATTGCCACTCCTGCTTTCTTCTGATGTCCATTAGCATGGTAAATTCTTTTCCACCCCCTCACTTTAAATCTGGAGGTGTCTTCGGGCTTAAAATGTGTTTCTTGGAGGCAACATATAGATGGGTTTTGTTTTTTTATCCATTCTGATACCCTGTGTCATTTGACAGGGGCATTTAGCCCATTCACATTCAGGGTAACTATTGTGAGATATGAATTTAGTGCCATTGTATTGCCTGTAAGGTGACTGTTACTGTATATGGTCTCTGTTCCTTTCTGGTCTACCACTTGTAGGCTCTCTCTTTGCTTAGAGGGCCCCTTTCAATATTTCCTGTAGAGCTGGTTTGGTATTTGCAAATTCTTTCAGTTGTTGTTTGTCCTGGAAGCTTTTAATCTCTCCTTCTATTTTCAATGATAGCCTAGCTGGATATAGTATTCTTGGCTGCATGTTTTTCTCGTTTAGTGCTCTGAAAATATCATGCCAGTTCTTTCTGGCCTGCCAGGTCTCTGTGGATAAGTCAGCTGCCAATCTAATATTTTTACCATTGTATGTTACAGACTTCTTTTCCCGGGCTGCTTTCAGGATTTTCTCTTTGTCATTGAGACTTGTAAATTTTACTATTAGGTGACGGGGTGTGGGCCTATTCTTATTGATTTTGAGGGGCATTCTCTGAACCTCCTGTATTTTGATGCTCGTTCCCTTTGCCATATTGGGGAAATTCTCCCCAATAATTCTCTCCAGGATACCTTCTGCTCCCCTCTCACTTTCTTCTTCTTCTGGAATCCCAATTATTCTAATGTTGTTTCGTCTTATGGTGTCACTTATCTCTCGAATTCTCCCCTCGTGGTCCAGTAGCTGTTTGTCCCTCTTTTGCTCAGCTTCTTTATTCTCTGTCATTTGGTCTTCTATATCACTAATTCTTTCTTCTGCCTCATTTATCCTAGCAGTTAGAGCCTCCATTTTTGATTGCACCTCATTAATAGCTTTTTTGATTTCACCTTGGTTAGATTTTAGTTCTTTTATTTCTCCAGAAAGGGCTTTTATATCTCTCGAGAGGGTTTCTCTAATATCTTCCATGCCTTTTTCGAGCCCGGCTAGAACCTTGAGAATTGTCATTCTGAACTCTAGATCTGACATATTACCGATGTCTGTATTGATTAGGTCCCTAGCCTTCGGTACTGCCTCTTGTTCTTTTTTTTTGTGTTGAATTTTTACGTCTTGTCATTTTGTCCAGATAAGAGTAAATGAAGGGGCAAGTAAAATACTAAAAGGGTGGCAACAACCCCAGGAAAATATGCTTTAACCCAATTAGAAGAGATCCAAAATCGTGAGTGGGGAGAAAGGGGATAAAAA
>NC_081563.1:25510040-25525739 GCF_022355385.1 Mustela nigripes | reverse complement strand
AAAAAAAAAAGAAAAGAAAAGAAAAGAATTTTTTAAAAAAGAAAACACCTAAGAAAAATGTAAAAAAGAAAAAATATATATATTAGATAAACTAGTAAAAAATCGTTAAAAAAGAAAAAGGTAACAGTTAAAAAAAAATTTTACCCGAAGGCGAGAAAAAAAAAATGAAAAAGAAAAAATTAAATTAACTGCAAGACTAAAAAAAATCACAGGAAAAAAGCCATGAGTTCCGTGCTTGGCTTTCTCCTCCTCTGGAATTCTGCTGCTCTCCTTGGTATTGAAACCGCACTCCTTGGTAGGTGAACTTGGTCTCGGCTGGATTTCTTGTTGATCTTCTGGGGGAGGGGCCTGTTGTAGTGATTCTCAAGTGTCTTTGCCCCAGGCGGAATTACACCGCCCTTACCAGGGGCCGGGGTGAGTAATCCGCTCAGGTTTGCTTTCAGGAGCTTTTGTTCCCTGAGCGCTTTCCGTAGAGTTCCGGAGGACGGGAATACAAATGGCGGCCTCCTGGTCTCCTGCCCGGAGGAGCCGAGAGCCCAGGGCCCCACTCCTCAGTGCGCCCTCAGAGAACAGCGCCCAGTTACTCCCGTCTGCCTGACCTCCGGCCGTGCTCCGAGCTCACCGAGCCTGCGACCGGTTCAAGGTAACACGGAGCTGCGAGCTTACTGTCGGCTCTGTCTCTGTAGCCGGCTTTCCCATTCCAATACCCGCAAGCTCTGCAACACTCAGACACCCCCGATCCTTCTGTGACCCTGCGGGACCTGAGGCCACGCTGACCCCGCGTGGGCTTCACCCGGTTTAGCCTCTGGAGCGATGTCCCTCAGCGGAACAGACTTTTAAAAGTCCTGATTTTGTGCACGGTTGCTCCGCTGCTTGCCGGGAGCCGGCCCCTCCCCCCGGGGTCTATCTTCCCGTCGCTTTGGATTCACTTCTCCGCCGGTCCTACCTTTCAGAAAGTGGTTGTTTTTCTGTTTCCAGAATTGCTGTTCTTCTTCTCTTCGATCTGCTGATGGATTTTCAGGTGTTTGCAATCTTTAGATAAGCTATCTAGCTGATCTCCGGCTAGCTGAAGCAGTCTCAGCCTGCTACTTCTCCGCCATCTTGACTCCTCCCCCATCACTTATCTTTCTAATTCTCCCCCCGTGGTCCAGTAGTTGTTTGTCTCTCTTTTGCTCAGCTTCTTTATTCTCCGTCCTTTCGTCTTCTATATCACTAATTCTCTCTTCTGCCTCATTTATCCTAACAGTAAGAGCCTCCATTTTTTATTGCACCTCATTAATAGCTTTTTAAATTTCCACTTGATTCGATTTTAGTTTTTTCATTTCACCAGAAAAGGTTTTTATTTCTCCAGACAGGGTTTCTCTAATATCTTCCATGACTTTTTTGAGGTCAGCTCACACCTTGAGAATCATCGTTCTGAACTCTAGTTCTGACATATTACCAATGTCTGTATTAATTAGGTCTCTAGCCTTTGGGACTGCCTTTTTTTTTTTTTTTTTTTTTTGTGGTGAGTTTTTCTGCCTTGTCATTTTATCCAGATAAGAATATATGAAGGATTGAATAAAATACTAAAAGAGTTGCAAAGACCCCAGGAAATGTGCTTTAACCAAATCAGAAGAGACTCCAAGTCATGGGGTGGGGTAAAGGGGGCAAAAAGAAGTTCAGAAAAAAAGATAAATATAAATAAAGAAAAAATATAAAAAATAAAAATATATGTATTAGACTGGTGAATAGAACAGGGTCACCAACTTGATTTTGGGAGTATTTTGGTCTCTTAGAAGAAACTACCTCCCAAAATTTTGTAGAATGAAAAACATATATAAGGGTAAACACAATGAAGGGATGGAATATGACTATAAAGATGAAAAATATTTTTAAAATTTCTTAAAAAGGAGTTGATAAGATAACTTGGTTGGGAGAATAAAGAAAAAGAAAGTGGAAAGGATTTGCTCAGGCTGGAGACTAGAACAAAGCCTTGTGCTAGATTTATGGTGTATTTTGATCTATTAAAAGAAGTTGTATCCCAAAATTTTTTAGAAGAAAAAATCCAATGTATTTACAAAAGATAAAGTTAGATACAATGAAGGATAAAATATAACTATAATAATGAAGGTTCAAAAAATATTTTTTTAATGAAAGGTATTAAGATAAACTAGTTAAAAAATGTTAAAAGCGGAAAGAGGAAAAGTTAATAAGTTTTAGTATAAGAAAAAAATTAAAAAACTTTGATTAACTTTGCAAGACTAAAGAATCATGGGGAGAAAGCCATGAATTCCCTGTTTTGTTGTCTCCTCCTCTGGAATTCCACTGTTCTCCTTGGTACGTGAACTTGGTTTGGCTGGGTTTCTTGCTGGTCTTTTGGGGGAGGGGCCTGTTGTAATGATTCTCAAATGTCTTTGCCCGAGCTGGAATTGTATCGCCCTTACCAGGGGCCAGGCTAAGTAATTCGCTTGGGTTCACTTTTGGGAACTTTTGTTCCCTGAAGGCTCTCTGCAGAGTTCTGGAGGATGGGAACGAGAATGGCGGCCTCCCAATCTCTGGCCCGGAGGAGCCAAGAGCTCGGGGCCCCATTCCTCAGTGCACCCTCAGAGAAAAGTGCTCAATCACTCCCATCTCCTTGGCCTCCGGCTGCACTCTGAGCTCACCCAGCCTGTGACCAAGAGTCTCTGTCTCTGGCACACAGACCCACCTGGAGTCTCCAATCCCTGTAGATCCCTGTGCTCTTCAAGGGGGGGTCTCCCCGGATCTCGTGGGGTCTCTGCTGACAGGGCAATGGTCTATGCCACAGATCACAAAATAAGGTAACTCCAAGTTGAGAGCTCACTCCTCAGCTGCATCTCTGTAGCTGGCTTCCCTGCTCTAATAATTGCAAACTCTGTGACACTCAGGCATCCCTGATCCTTTTGTGACCCCCAGAGGACCTGAGACCATGCTGTCCCTGCATGGACTTCCCCCAAGCTTAGCCTCTGGCGTAATGTCCCTAAATGGAGTTGACTTTAAAAGTTCTGATTTTGTGCTCCATTGCTCCACCACTTGCTGGCCCCTCCCCCCGTGGTCTATTTTCCCATCACTTGAGATTCACTTCTCTGCCAGTCCTACCTTTCAGAAAGTGGTTGATTTTCTGTTTCTAGAATTGTTGCTCTTCTTCTCTTCGATCTCCTGTTGGATTTGCAGGTGTTTGGAATTTTTTTAAAAAAAGATTTTATTTATTTATTTATTTGACAGACAGAGATCACAAGTAGGCAGAGAGGCAGACAGAGAGAAAGGAAGGGAAGCAGGCTCCTGGCTGAAGCAGAGATCCAAATGCAGGGGTCCATCCCAGGATGCTGGGATCATGACCCGAGCTGAAGGCAGAGGCTTTTACCCACTGAGCCACCCAGGTTTCCCCAGAATGGTTTGATAAGCTATCTAGCTGTTCTCCTCCTACCTGATGTCATCTCAGCCTGCTACTTCTCCCCCTCTGTATATTTCTGTTCTATATCACTCTTGGTGTCTTTCTCTTTTTATAGAGCCGTCCCCTAATATTTCTTGGAGGGTCAGCTTAGTGGTCACATATTCTTTCAGTTTCTGCCAGTTCTAGAAGCTCTTTATCACTCCATCCGTTCTGAATGTCAGCCTTGCCAGATAAAGAATTCTTGGCTGCATGTTCTTCTCATTTTAGTACCCTGACTCTGTCTTGCCAGCCCTTTTCTGACTTGCCAGGTCTGTGTAGACAGGACTGACGTTATTCTGGTGTTCCACCCTCTGTATGTAAGGAATCTCTTCCCCTTCACTGCCCTTAAGATGATTTCCTTGGTTCTAAGATTTGCAAGTTTTGCTATTACATGCCAGGGTGTGGGTTTATTCTCTCTGATCTTGAAAGGGGTCCTCTCTGCCTTTAGGACACAATGCTTGTTTCATTCCCCAGCTAAGGGAAGTTCTTGGCTACAATTTGTTCAAGTAAATCTTATAGTCCCTTCTCTCTCTCCACTCTCTCATGGACCCCCATAATTCTGACATTGGAATGTTTCATGGCATTTATTTCTCTAATTCTGTTTTCATGGGTTTTAAGCTGTTATTCCAGACATCCTTCTGTTCCTTCTTTTTTATCAGTATGTCTTCTAGATCAGTAATTCGTTCTTCTGCCTCACTTACCATAGCTGTTAGAGTGTCTAGATTAGATTGGATCTAAATAATAGCATTTTTATGTTCTTCCAGACAAGTTCTCATTTCTGTCCTTAGAAAATCTATGTTGTCATTAATGGTTTTCTCCAGCCCAGGTATTGTTTTTGTAACTGTTACCCTGAAGTCTTTTTCTTACGTCTTGCTTATATCCATATCCATTAGGTCTGTGGGAGAGACCATTGTCTCTGCATCTTTTCTTTGTTGGGAGTTACTCCTCCTAGTCATTCTATTGATTTGTGGTTGAGGGGCTGTAAATGGAAAATATCAACCACAATCCAGACAAGGAAAATATCAACCACAATCCAGACCCTGGGAAAGGTCTGTTTGGAGCAATTGGAAGACACCACCAAAAAAAGCCCAGCCAAGTTGAAACCCAAGATTTATAAAGTATAAAACCAAAAACAAACATACAAAAAGATGACCCCCACACAAGAAAAACAAAATAAAGAGGGGGATGGTGAAGGGAAGGTGGGTATAATCTCTTGATATAGGGGAGGTAGGGTATTTCAGTTCTTCCTGGGTTTATTTTGTTCTCTTTGTTAGAGAACACTACTTCCCAGAGATACAAGGAAATTAAAACTGGTATATACATACCAGTTTTACCATACCAGATGTACATACCAGTTTTAATTTCCTTGTATCTCTGGGAAGTAGTGTTCTCCATACAAATGGCTATCAGACACATGAAAAAATGTTCATCATCACTAGCCATCAGGGAGATTCAAATTAAAACCACATTGAGATACCACCTTACACCACTTAGAATGGCCAAAATTAGCAAGACAGGAAACAACAAGTGTTGGAGAGGATGTGGAGAAAGGGGAACCTTCTTACACTTTTGGTGGGAATGCAAGTTGGTGCAGCCACTTTGGAGAACAGTGTGGAGATTCCTCAAGAAATTAAAAATAGAGCTTCCCTATAATCCTGCAATTGCACTACTGGGTATTTACCCCAAAGATACAGATGTAGTGAAAAGAAGGGACATCTGTACCCCAATGATTATAGCAGCAATGGCCATGGTCGCCAAACTGTGGAAAGAACCAAGATGCCCTTCAACGGACGAATGGATAAGGAAGATGTGGCCCATATACACTATGGAGTATTATGCCTCCATCAGAAAGGACGAATATCCAACTTTTGTAGAAACATGGATGGGACTGGAAGAGATTATGCTGAGTGAAATAAGTCAAACAGAGAAAGTCAATTATCATATGGTTTCACTTATTTGTGGAGCATAACAAATAGCATGGAGGACAAGGGGAGTTAGAGAGGAGAAGGGAGTTGAGGGAAATTGGAAGGGGAGGTGAATCATGAGAGACTGTGGACTCTGAAAAACAATCTGAGTGTTTTGAAGGGGCGGGTGGTGGGAGGTTGGAGAATCCAGGTGGTGGGTATTGGAGAGGGTATGGATTGCGTGGAGCACTGGGTGTGGTGCAAAAATAATGAATACTGTTACGCTGAAAAAGTTAAAAATTAAAAAAAACCTGGTATATACATAAAGTTAGTATTGAATAGGGAAAAAAGGACTATACTGAAGCTTATATCTATATATATGAAAAGGAAAATTAAAAAAAGTGTATGTGTGAAAAAGTTCAAGTTAAAAAGTTACTGTGGAATATGTTGAATTAAACATCTAGTTGAAATGGTAAGTAAGTAAAAAAAAACAAAAACAAAAACAAAACAAAAACAGAAGAAACATGAGAAAGAATTAAAAAAAGAGAGTGAGAAAAGATGTATCTAAGACACAGGCTATGAGACAACACCAAAAACTTAATATACTTTTTTTCCTAGTGTTGGGGTTTTAAAGTTTTATAGTTTTATAGGGACCCTGTGGTGGTTGTCCTCTTGTTCTTCCAGCTTGTTTTCTGGGGGAGGGGCCTGCTGCGTTGTTTTTCATCAGTCCTGCTTGGGCAGAGTTGCCATGCTATCAAGGGGCTGGGCTCTATGGAAACTGTTTTTTGGGGCTTTTGTTCTCTGGTGGGATTTCATGCCTTTTCCAAGGGTCAGAGCAAAGGAAAATGTGAACACCCAGACTTCCACCCCCGAGAAGAGAAGCCACGGTCTGCTCCTCTCTGAATCGTCCAGAACAGTCTCCCCCTCTGTAAGCACTGCTGAAAACCACAGCCTCCCACAGACACTGCATGCCCCCAGGAATCCTCTCAGTGGTGGGCCCTGGCCTCTGCTTGACTCTGCCTCCCCACATCCCATGCCACAAAATCCATGAATGATCCTGGTCTGTGTGGGCCTGGGACCTTGTGGTGGTTGTCCTGGGTCTGGGCACAGGTCCAAGCTGGGTCCTCTTCGTTGGGGCTAGCAGTGGTGTTGGCATCCACCAGCCCTGGGTCTGTGGGCTCAGGTATGTGCCTGCAGCTGCTGGGTCCCACCATTTGCCCCTTAAGCTCCTGTGTTCTGTTTGAGCGCTCTTATCAGTCCCTTCCTGCCCCACCATCACTGATCTCCATCCTATTGCTGATCCCCAGGCATAGGACCCTTTTGCCCTGAGGTATTTCTTTCCATTGGCTAGCTTCTGATGGTGCTCTCTCCCTTCTGTTTATCCTGTGACATTTGTCCATGCAATCACAACTCCATCCTTCATACTTCTCGACTGATGATCCTCTGTCTCCATAAAGATCCAGATGTATAATCTTATATCTCAGGCTGATTTTGTGGGTTTTCAGAGTGGCTTGGTAGATATCTAGCTAAATTCAGAGGACGAGTTGAAAAGGAGGCCTCCACTCCTCCACCATCTTGCCTCTGCTACTCATCCTTTTCTTATCGAGCATCTCATAGGGTCCTGAGGGAATGACAATGGCAGGTAGGTTTTGATGTAGGGATAATATGGAATGTCAGTTTTCTTTTCTAACTAGCTTAGGCTTGTTTCCATTCCAGGTAGAGTAAGTGTCTGAGAAAGTCATAATGCATAAGTGAGTGTGTAGTGGTGTGTGTGTGTGTGTGTGTGTGTGTGTGTCCTCAAGCATAGAGAGTTGATGATGGTTATGAATAAGGAGACAGGAGTTAAAAGAAGGTATTACATCCCCCAAAATGTACAGATGAAAGGCATTAGCCACAAATTCTGTCTGATTCACTGTTCTAACTAGGGCTGGCCCTTAGGTGAAGAGCAGGCCCTTCCCCTAACATCTGGGCAAGAGTCAAGTTGAAGTCCCAATTCCATATGTCTAAATATTTAAAAGTAATAAATCAAGCCAATGAAGTATCAAAAGAATATGTTCTGCCTTATAACTTGGTAAATATATAGTTGATTCTCATTATTGTGGAGTCTGTATTTTCAAATTTGCCTCCTTCTAAAATTTATTTGTAACCCCCAAATCAATACTTGTAGCACTTTTGTGGTCACTCACAAGCTTGTACAGAGAGTGGTGAAAAATTTGAGTTGCCTGATATGCATGTTCCCAACTGAGGTCAAACAAGGTCTTCTTTTTAAAAATAAAGACATAATTGGGTGCCTGGGTGGCTCAGTGGGTTAAGCCGCTGCCTTCAGCTCAGGTCATGATCTCAGAGTCCTGGGATCGAGTCCGGCATCGGGCTCTCTGCTCAGTGGAGAGCCTGCTTCCCTCTCTCTCTCTCTGCCTGCCTCTCCATATACTTGTGATTTCTGTCAAATAAATAAATAAAATCTTTAAAAAAAAATAAAGACATAATTGACCTGTAACTTTATGTTAGTTATGTTATATTATGGATAACATAATTATTTGAAAGTTGTATATATTGTGGAATAATCACCACAATATATTTAGTTAATTTCCATCACCACACATAGTAATAAAACGTTTTTCTTGTGATAAGAACTTTTAAGATATATTTCTTAATAACTTTCAAATATACAATATTGTAGTATTAACCATAGTCACTATAGTCTAGTTTACATCCTTGGGAATTATAAATTTCACAACTGGAAGTTAGTTATCTTTTACCCACCCCTAGCTCCTGCCCAAACTGTTCTCTGTATCCATGAGTTTTTTTTTTTTTTAAAGAATATTCCACATATAAGTGAGATCATACAGTTTTGTCTCTCTCTGTCTGGCTTATTTCACTTGACATAATGCCCTCAGGGTCCATCCATCCACCCATGTTGTC
Organism: Mustela nigripes; assembly: GCF_022355385.1. NCBI lineage: Eukaryota > Metazoa > Chordata > Mammalia > Carnivora > Mustelidae > Mustela > Mustela nigripes. The sequence continues at coordinate 25,517,480 of NC_081563.1, read as the reverse complement.
ACAAATGGTAAGTTTTCTATCTTTTTATGGCTGAACAATATTCCTAAATATATAGAGATAAAATTCATTTTCTTAGTTTTCTTTCATATTTTGGCCCTTGTAGATAATATTGCAATGAACATGGGGGTACATATGTCTTTTCAGGTGGGTGCTTTTTTTCTCCTTCAGATAAATACTCAGAAGTGGGATTCCTAGATTGTTCAGTAGTTCTATTTTTAATTTTTTGAGGAATCTCTACATGGTTTTCCACAGTGGCTGTACCAATTTACATTCTCAACAACAAAGTACAAGGGTTGCCTTTTGTCCACATCCTTATCAAGATTTGTTATTCCTTTATAACAGCCCTTCTAACACAGGTGAGGTGATATCTCATTGTGGTTTTGATTTCCCTGATAATTAGTGATGTTGAGCCTCTTTTTGTGTACCTGTTGGCCAGCTATATCTCTTCTATGAAAAGAGGTCTATTCAGGTTCTCTGCCCATTTTTTTAATTGTATAATGATGATGATGATGATTTTGTTATTGAGTTACATGATTTTTTTTTCTGTATTTTGGATATTAGTTCCTTATCAGTAATATGATTTACAAATATTTTCTCCCACTGAGTAGGTTATCTTTTCATTGTGTTGATGAATTCTTTTGCTGTACAGAAGCTTTTCAGTTTGATGTAGTCCTACTTGTATATTTTTGCTATTGTTGCCTTCACTTTTTGTTTCAAATCTTTTTTAAAAAATTTATTCAACAGACAGGGATTACAAGTAGGCAGAAAGGCAGGCAGAGAGAGGAGGAAGCAGGCTCCCTGCTGAGCAGAGAGCCCGATGCGGGGCTCAATCCCAGGACCCTGAGATCATGACTGGAGCTGAAGGCAGAGGCTTTAACACACTGAGCCACCCAGGCACCCCTGTTTCAAATCTTTTTGTTTCAGATCATAAGCATGGCTGATGTTATGGAGCTTGCTACCATTGTTTTCTTCTAGGGGTTTTATTGTTTCAGGTCTTATGTTCAAGTCTTTAACCCATTTTGAGTTAATTTTTGTGTAAGAGATCTAACAAAATGTTTCAGTCTCATTCTTTTGCATGTGGCTGTCCAGTTTTTCCAACACTATTTATTAAAGAGACTGCCCTTTTCTCATAGTATATGTTTGGCTCCTTTGTCATAAATTAATTGATTGCACATGTGTGGGTTTATTTTTGGAGTCTCTATTCTGTTTCACTGATCTATATTGTGTTTTTATGCCAGTACTATACTGTTTGATTACCATAACTTCATAATATAGTTTGAAATCAGGAAGTATGATGTCTCTAGCTTTTTTCTTCTTTCTCAAAATTTCTTTGACTATTAGGGATCTTTTGTGATTCCATATAATTTTAGGACTGTTTGTTCTAGTTCTGTGAAAAATGCTGTTGGAATTTTTCTTTCTTTTTTTTTTAAGGTTTTTATTTAAATTTAAATTCCAGTCAGGTTATCAGCATAGTAATATTAGTTTCAGGTGTAGAGTTTAGTGATTCAACACTTACACACAACACCCAGTGTCCATTATAGGTGCCTTCCGTAATCCCCAACATCTATGTATCCCATCCCCCCACTCCCCACCCCTGTGGTAACCATCAATTTGCACTGCTGCACCAAGAGTGAGGTTTAAGATGAGATTATGATTCAGCCTCTCTTACCCATTTTAATATGGGCCTTTTTTAAATTGGTAGCCTGATGCATAGGATTCACTTAGCTAGTTTTGGGGTTTGTTTCAGAGGAAATTATTCTATATGTAGCTATAGATTTGATGTGTCCATGAGATAAGGCAGGTTCAGAATCTTCTATGTCACCATCTTCAACCCTTGCTCTGATCTTTATTGTTCTTTCATCACTTTAGTGACCCAACCCATTATCCTCTTAAGTTTTCCCTACCCTTTCCTAGTTTTGCCCTTCTCACTACTCCTTTTTTGTTTTTTTGTTTGAGCAGCCATATATGCCCTACTAAAAAGAAAGGTTTTTCTCCCTATAATTTTACCTCAGAAAAGAGTTTACCATACTTAAGACATCCTCTTAATGGCATCATTTTGAATAACAGACTACTGTTCAGGGCCCACAATGAGCTGAAATAACCTTAATCTAGCACTAGTTTTCAATGATGATAGAGTGTGTTTGTTTAGATATGATTTAAAAAAGAGAAATTTAATACAGTTTTAGTCATTATAACAATACAGTAAAATGTTACGTTGGGGCTTAGAAATATATACTTCTAGGATGAATGCAGGAAAAACTCTCCTGTTCTACATTATGTGATAATTCTTGCAGATTGGGATAAAACTTCCAGAGATAGTATCATATACAGATACAAAATAATTCTAAATCTGAAAAACCTAGAAATAATGATATACTCTGGGAAAATGGTGTTGAGTGACTTAGTGATAATAATAAGAAGTATCAGAGGAATTTAAACAAAGTGGCTTAAAGAAATACATAGAATGAAAATGAACAAACAAAAAGAAATACATACAATGTCTTTAAAAATATTTAACATAGTAATTTATATTATAAATTTAAATAAAAATATAATAAAAATAAGTCAAGTATTATACATATATATTTGACTATTTTAATTTCTAAAAGCAAATATATTCATGTGGGCTAAAATTTATTTTTTTTAATATTTAAATGCTCTCATTGGAAAAATAGGAGCCTACAGTTGATTATACAAGGCAGTGGGAATTGGGTATCAATTGTGTTCAACAAGAATCATCCTAATATATCAGGAGTCAGTGGTGATGTATCTCTACAATGTAGGTAAGCAATAAGGTACTGAGTCAAGTGATTATCATTCTTTCTCTTCCATGAAATATGGCTGAGTAAAAAAGTCAACCTTATCTTAAAGTCTTAAGATCAAGATCAAGGGAAATGGAATAGCCAAGAGCTGCTTAGACTGTGGGAGAGATAGAAACACTGATCAGCAATCCACTCCAAATTAGAAATGTTGGGTACTAGAAAATATGTTGGAGATATGGTTGTGTTCTAGAAATAAGTTAACAGTCAATCTGTGGAACTGAGGCACCTGTTTGTTTAGAAGACTGTGAATTCTAGTCGCTGACCAAAGTGGGAAACCCAAGAAAGAAAAGCATATCTAAGAGGGCCTCCAACAGTATTTTGTTTTCTGCTAGTCTTTCCTAAGAATGTAGGTGCCATGGCAACTGACACATGTAAAACTGTATAGAAAATATTACATATAAGTGTTCAGTAATGCTACCTAGAGTGTGAAGGGTATTTTCATGTTGTGAATTAGAAGTTCCAAATAGAATTAAAGCTCAGAAAAGTTTATATGTCTGAAGGAAAGGAGTACAGTATTCCTAATGATATTTAGGTCCAAGTTTGTAGATGTTCAAACCAGAAATGGTCATAAAGCATTCATTAGTTAGCTGCTCTCTTTTGAGGAAAGTGAACTGGAGCAGTATTTTTCTTTTTAAGAAGATTGGTTCTGGCCTAACTGGTAGTCCAATGACTGTGGAATGTGTCAAAGAGAACTCACATATGGGCTGAAAGTAACAGAGTCTGTCTGCCTTTGATGTGGCCTGGCATGAAATTGGGTCCATAACCAGCAACAGAAACCAACTGTGACTAGTTCAAGGTTCAAACTATGGGTGTTATTCCTATGGTGAAATGTGGTTTCTGGGTGACTTTACTAGAGTCACTTGTTTACACAGGGAATCACCCACATGCACATGGTTAGACTACACCTTTATTGGGTTAACTGTTGAAATATATTATGTCTCCTCATACCTGTAATTCAAATAGAAAGCAGTATTGTCACAAAATCTGTAAAGTTTTTATTTTTTTATGATGATTATTTAAATGCATTTTTTTGAAAATTCAAATAACAGATTTCTAAAACTTTTTTTCCTCATTTTTAAATGCCTTTTCTATGCTGGTGCATTTGGCATGTGCTGAATTTACATATTGGGCAATTTAACCCTCCTCACATAGTAGTTTCATAGTGAATAATCCCCATATGTTGCTGAGGATGGGATGTAAATTGTTAAAAGCCTGTAAGGAGGGCAATTTTGTACTGTCAGCAAAAGCAAAGCAAAACAAAACAAGAATACACAAACATACAACAAACAACAACAAAAAACAAAACAGGCATGCCACTTTGGTCCAATTCTACTTCTAGGAATTCATCCTACAAACACACTCATACTTGTGCAAGGTAATATGTACACATGGATACACAAGGTTATTTGTAATAGAAAAATGGCAGGAATGGTCTTCATGTACATAAAAAAAAAATTAGGCACATCCATAGAATAAACCCTGATGCATTTATTAGAAAGAATGAAATAATTCTGGAGTGACATTAGCAGGATGGTCAAGTAAGACATATCTTACTCATATTCTCCCTCAACAATAATAATTGAGCATCCATCTATGGACAAGAGTGCTTTTGTGGGAGTTTTGGGTTCCAGGTAGGAGATTGCAAAACACTGGGGCAGTTTAAGCTAAGGGGAGCCATTTTTAAGAAGCCACGCCCACACCCATATGGCTGACTTAGCAACCATGGTTCTGGCTACAGATTCAGAACAGCTCCATACCTCCTGAAAACTCAACTACAATCATATTTGTCTTTTGTTCTGTCACCAGCACCATGTACCTAGGGAACTGGGTGGAGTCATGCCCATCTGTGCATCAGGAAATACACATACAAGTCTTGGTCTCAGCTGTGAACCCTGAAATGGCTTATGAACCAGCTTTGGTCCCACATAGCCATAGTCTGGGAAACCTTGGAGGTATTCCCACTAAACTTGGTCAGACTGTATTTTTTTCTTTAGTTTCAGAGAGAGAATGAGAGAGAGAAACTCAGTGAAATGCAAGAGAACAGATAGACAACTAAGTGAAATCAGGAAATCAATGCATGAACAAAATTAGAGATTTAATGAAGTACAAACCATAAAACAACCAAATGAAAATTCTGGAGCTGAAGAATACAGTGATAGAACTGAAGAATTTAGTAGATTGCTTTAGTGACAGACTTGATCATAGAAGACTTGATCATGAGAAGAAAGGCTCAGCAAGCTCAAAGGCAGATCATTTGAAAGTAGCCACTTTGAGGAGCAAAAAGAAAAAGGAATGAAAAGAGTAAAGAAGGCCTATGTTATTTATGGGACATTAAGGAAATGAATATTTGCATCATGAGAATCCCAGTAGGAGAAGAGAAATCATAAATCTTAGAAGAGCTACCCAGGCACAAGAAGCTGAAAGGACCCTGAGCAAGATCAACCCAAAGATGATTACTTTGAGGCACATTATAGTAAAAAACGTTAGAAGTCAAGGACAGAGGGGTGCCTGTCCAACCAACTCAGTCGGTTGAATGCCTGACTTTTGATTTTGGCTGAGGTCCTGATCTCATGGTTGTAAGATTGAGTCCTACATTGGGCTCTGAGCTTAGTGTGGAGTCTGCTTGAGATTCTCTCTTCTTCTGCCCTCCCCCCAACTCTACACATTCTCTTTCTCTCTCTCTCTAAAATAAAATCTTTTTTTTTTAAAGTCAAAGACAGAGAATTCTGAAAAAAGTGGAAGAAAAATGACTCATCACATACAAAGTAACCCCTATAAGGCTATTTGTGGATTTCTCTGCAGAAACCTTGCAGTCCATGAGGTTAGTCCATGAGGAGTCCATATATCCAAAGTGCTGAAAGGGAAAAACCTACCAGCCAAAAATACTGTACCTGGTAAACCATCTTTTACAAATGATGGAGAAATAAAGACATTCCCAAACAAACAAAAGCCAAGGAAGTCCACTGCCACTAGACCTGCCTCACAAGGAATGCTAAAAAGAGTTCTTCAAGTTGGAGCAAAAGGACAATAAATGACAACATGAAAACATATAAAAGTGCAAAACTCACTGGTAAAGGTAAATATATAGTCAAATTCAGAATGTCTTAATACTTTAATGGTGGTTTTTAAATCAATTTTATTTCTACATACTTATTTTTCTGATATTATATATCTCTGGCATATATATTTTATAGTATAAAAAGTAACTATAACTACAATAACTTGTGAATGGAGGCACAATATAAAAAGACAAAGTGTGACACGAGTAGCATAAAGTATGGAAGGAAGAGAAGTAATAGTTTAGAGTTTTTGTATGTAATGGAAGAAAAAAATATCAGCTTCAAATAGACCATTAAAACAATGTTTATGTAACCCTATCTCCAAGCTCAGTAATTTTTTTCTAGGAATCCAGTCTACTAATAAGCCTATCAAAACAATTCTTCATTTCTATTTTCATATGTTTTATTGGTAGCATTCCATTTAACTTCTTGTAGTTTCTATCACTCTTCTGAAAATTTCCTTCCCATTCATACTTTTCATCTTTTCCATGATAGACTAGTACATTAATTGTAGTTAGGTTAACTTTACTGCCTGATACATTCAACACCTGAGTTATCTCTATGTCTGTTTCTGTTGGTTGCACTCTCTCTTCTTGTGTGTTGTTTATTTCTTGCATATTTTTTTGTGTCTCAAATTTCTTTTTTTTAATTTTTTATTTATTTTCAGCATAACAATATTCATTATTTTTGCACCTCACCCAGTGCTCCATGCAATCCATGCCCTCTCTAATACCCACCACCTTGTTCCCCCCCCCCCCCCCCCCCCCCCCCCGCCACTTCATGTTTGACATGTATGTAGAATACTAGAATCTAAGGTAAATAATATTTATGCCTGGAAATGAGAACATATCTTATTCTTCTTGGCTGTTCATGTTTGTGAGTTGAGTCAGTCTGTTCAGAAAATGAGGTTTGGCTATCGTTGCTGTTGTGGCTTCCTTTAGTGCCGCTTTAGTGCTATCTTTTCAAATCCCTCGGTGTTATTCTGTGTGTTGGGTGAAGGCTAGGATGCGAGTAAGTTTATGCTGATGTTTCTGGTCCAGTCTCAGGTTCTAGCTTTTCTATATGTCTATACCACAGAGCATATCTCTTTATACACTGTCACCCTTTTCCCATTGGTGGACTGCTGTTGCTTATAATTCAATGCTTGCTAGAGTGGTGTTGGGGCAGTCTAGTATAAATAAGTTTTCCCAGCAAGGCTTTTTATTTTTTATTTATTTTATAAAAATTTTGTTTGTTTATTTGAGAAAGAAAGAACATGAATGAGAAAGAGAGAGAGCACACAAGTGTGGAGAGGGGCAGAGAGAGAGAGGGAGGAGCAGACTCCCCACTAATCAGGGAGCCAACACAGGCCTTGATCCCAGGATCCTGGGATCATGACTTGAGCTGAAGGCAAATGTCTAACTGACTGGGTCGTGCAGGCACCCTTACCAGTAAGACTTTTAATTTTATTTGAAATTGGGCAAGGAACATCACACAATTAAGAACTGTATGAGTTTAAAATATATATAAAGTACCTCACACCAGTCAGAATGGCTAAAATCAACAAGTCAGGAAATGAC